>NC_135808.1:87131429-87335337 GCF_964213995.1 Mustelus asterias | reverse complement strand
ACAAACAAGAAATGCAAGGTGGCGAGGTTCAGAAGGGGAAATTCCACAGCTTGGGGCCTAGGCAGATGAAAGCATAGCTGCTAACAGTGGAGCGACTAAAATCGGAGATAATCAAGAGACCAGAATTAGAGGCGCACAGAGATCTTTGGTTTATATAGTCAGAGGGGTGAGATCATGGAGGGGCTTGAATTCCAGGATGAGAATTTTAAACCAAGGCATTGTTTAAGAGTGGAAGTTAGTACAGGTCAGAAATCATAGGGGTGATTTAATGAGCAGCATTTAGGGCTCTGATGAAGAGCCATCCAGACTTGAAACATTGGCTCTATTCTCTCTCCACGGGTGCAATCGGACCTGCTGAGATTTTCCAGCATTTTCTGTTTTAGTTTCAGATTCTAGCATCCACAGTAATTTGCTTTTATCTTAGCATTTAGTGCAAGTTGGAATACAGGCTGCAGAGTTTTGGATGACCTCAGGCTAAGCATAGAAATAGGAGCCGGCCATTCGGCCCTTCGACCCTTCGATTATGATCATGGCTGATCATCCAACTCCATAGCCTGATCTCTCCTCCTTAAACCTCACTCCCCCCTCCCCCAAAAAAATCCTTTGGTCCCCTTCGCCTCAAGTATTATATCTAACTACTTCTTGAAAACATTCAATGTTTTAGCCTCAACTACTTCTGTGGTAGCAAATTCCATAGGCCAACCACTCTCTGGTTGAAGAAATTTCTTCTCTCACCTAAACGGTCTACCTTGTACCTGCAGACAGTTTTAAAACTTTTTTCTGGCCCAATTTATCATGTATATTGAGCATATTATTTTCTTCTAACCAGGCATAACCCAGAATAATCTAAAATCTTTTTTGCTTTTCGTTATTTTTAAAAACCTAATCCCAATGCTTTTATACACTGACCCATTGGAGCAATAAGTCATAGCTGTTTTAACCTTACTTTCCCTTGTATATTTTCCCTTTCGTGTTGACTCTAAACTTCATCATTAGGTCCTGGAACACTCTTCTGTGGAACCCCAAAGTGATCAATGTATTTGGACATGGCCTGAGAAAATTATGCATGTTTTACAGTCAAATAGCCAGCCAACAACGGTTGTGAAAGCCCTGCCTAAATAATGGTCAGATGAATGAGTTGCAGGAGAGTCATAATTGGCTACATAGAAGGATTGGAGGAAGAGTAAATCTCGTACTTCACTAAGTTGTACTGAAAGGCTTTGTGAAATATTTGGGAGCAGGCAGATGGATCTAGAGTCTAGTCTGTGAGTCTTGATTGAGCTGGAAGGTAATTGATAAGAGTTAGTAAAAACTACCAATAGTAATCATATCCCCTGTGGGTGAAATGAAGCTTATTCACACAATCGGGATGAAATAAATACTCCACTTCAACAACATTTGGCAGCTCTCCAGCAATAACACAGCTGTTGAAGTGGATTAGTCGTCAGGGGTGACAGACATGGTGGAGTGACAGAATGTTAGATTGGCATGCACTCCAAGCCTTGAGGAGAACGCTCACTAATCTGGCGCTTGACTACAAAAAGTTTTCTGTTCTCTTCTTGTATGAAGAAAATCTTTGCAAGTTTCTAAAGCTGGAGTGTTTCTGAACTTTTACAGAATTTCTGTTGTGCATTAGACAGTCTAAGCTGCTTCATTTTTATAAAATAGTGAGGAGGAGACTGCATTGGGCTGAAAATCCACATAATGCAAATTTAGCGGGGTGGGCAGGGAGTGAAATGTCTTTAATATTCTGGGATCAAGAAAAATAATGTGATCTGCCCATGATGGCACATTTCAACAGGGTATAACTCCGTAGCAATCTAGAGTACAAGTCCTGATTGTGTTTTATTATGCATAAATCTCCTTTCATTTAATTGTTCCCTTCCGTGACCTTGGGCTAAATCGGCACAAGCTCAGAATTAAATCTGAGTAGATCCAGGTCTGTGAGCTGCTGTAAAAAAAAAGGCACTGTTTTTGCCATGTAAACCATTTATAACATAACTGTAAATGATCAAAACCGAGATTTTTAAAAACAATCTAATATTTTTGCATTCTAAGAATTTAGATGTCAAAAGGCATTTTTTGGGGGATTAGTAGGTGTGCGTCGTGTGGAAAATGCAGAAATCAGGACAGTGGGTCCAGGTTATAACTCTTCACAGTCTGTTGCAATTCATTGGCCCCTCTAATTGCTATGTGAGAGTTACGGAGAATGTCAGGATAGGAATGAAAGATGTTTTTAAAAATACAATAGCATTGTTTGAAAATAGTTTATGCTACTGATAAAGGCCTATAAATGGATAGCAAAGATTGAACAGTCTAAAAGCGGACAATGACTGGTGTAGATCTCTGTAATGTGATCCATATTGTTGTCGTTTGTGGACAATATTAACTGACCTTGTGTCACTGACTTCCCTCTTGTATTTCTCCTCCATTATTCTGGCGCAGAACAGTTTAATTTCCCATCTATCCGGAGTACCTTTTTTCAAAAAAAAAAGTTTTTTTTTCCAAATGATTTTGGCTTTGGGATTAGTTATGGATTGCGCTTGCAAAGAGCCAGCACAGATATGTCATGTTAGGCCAAAGGATGGCTACCATTGCTGTAAATTTCATTGATTTTTACAATCATAAAAT
Source organism: Mustelus asterias (assembly GCF_964213995.1). Taxonomy (NCBI): domain Eukaryota; kingdom Metazoa; phylum Chordata; class Chondrichthyes; order Carcharhiniformes; family Triakidae; genus Mustelus; species Mustelus asterias. The sequence continues at coordinate 87,332,706 of NC_135808.1, read as the reverse complement.
GGTTGCAGCACAGTATGAAGCCATTCTGTCCTGTGTGTGTCTGTGCTAGCTCTCTTGAGTCACACTCACCTGTCTTTTGCCCCATAGTTCTGTAGTTCTTTTTATCTTCGGATGATTATCCAATTCCAATGATGCCAGTCTAATATGGTTCTGCAGGTGGTGGCAGCATTCCAGGAATCCTCCAGTTGATGGGTGTTTCAATGTGTGAACTTAGACATTCTGTTGGCAGACTGAATGACTTGTCTTCACACAACATCCAGGAAGGCTGCTTGATGGCAATGGAGAGCTGGAACTGAAGAAAGTAAATCACTTCACAATTTTCCTTTCCTTAATTGGGTCTATGGAATATTTCAGTTAGGACACTTCTGTGGATGTTGTCAGTGCCTTTATGGGAAATAAATATATTCGGTTCCAGCTTTTTACAATATTATTTCCTCTTTTTAGCTGGTTAGTTTATTTTGAAAGAGTTGTGTGACGGTAATAAATTAATACAATATTTATTTGCATCCTTCCAAGTGACCTTTGTTTTAAAAAAAACACATTTTTCCTTTTGAAGGACACAAAGGGCATGATTCACTAAAGAGGGTGCCTGTAATACCTGTAACTCTTTGATGTTTAGACTTTGAAATGGAAATGACTGTTGCTTCTGTGCCAATAACACTTTCCTGGTTTACAAATCATCTACTCATCCAGAAATTAAATTCTGCAAGCCTGATCACTTTTCTGCTGCTCTGTCATCATGCTCCATTAGGAACCATTTATGATGATAGCAATTCCTATCCTTGCTGAATTTGTGGTGTTTAAATGACTGGGAAGATTTGGGATTAATGGAATGACTTGAGCATGTATCAAGTTTGTACGTGCACATTACAAAATATCTTGTTTAGGACTCCAGTATCAGAGGAAGAGCCACTCTGATTAGATACAGCTGGTAATGGGCATATTTTAAAAATTACTTTCTGTCTAAGTATAATAATTGAAGTCATGTGTGCAAATAGTCAAAAAGATGGCGGACACATTTTTGGCAGTGGCTGTCATTTTGGCTTTGTAGTTGCAGCACCTCTTTTTGGGGTGTCCAGTAAAACTTTTCCTCATAACCTCAAACTAATCACCCACAAATGTTCCAAAAAATGTTTTGCAGATTAAACGTTAATGGAAATGTTAAGCTTGGTTATGGATAATGGGCAGAGTATGAAGCAATTCTGTAGGATGAAGCTCTGTACTCCACAAAGAGATCTAACTGAACTTGAAGAATATACACACCTGAAACATCAATACAAAGAACAATACAGCACAGGAACAGGCCCTTCGGCCCTCCAAGCCCGCGCCGCTCCCTGGTCCAAACGAGACCATTCTTTTGTATCCCTCCATTCCCACTCCGTTCATGTGGCTATCTAGATAAGTCTTAAACGTTCCCAGTGTGTCCGCCTCCACTACCTTGCTCGGCAGCGCATTCCAGGCCCCCACCACCCTCTGCGTAAAATACGTCCTTCTGATATCTGTGTTAAACCCCCCCCCCCCCACATTGAACCTATGACCCCTCGTGAACGTCACCACTGACCTGGGAAAAAGCTTCCCAGCGTTCACCCTATCTATGCCTTTCTTAATTTTATACACCTCTATTAGGTCACCCCTCATCCTCCGTCTTTCCAGTGAGAACAACCCCAGTTTACCCAATCTCTCCTCATAACTAAGCCCTTCCATACCAGGCAACATCCTGGTAAACCTCCTCTGCACTCTCTTTAAAGCCTCCACATCCTTCCGGTAGTGTGGCGACCAGAACTGGGCGCAGTATTCCAAATGCGGGCGAACCAACGTTCTATACAACCGCAACATCAGACCCCAACTTTTATACTCTATGCCCCGTCCTATAAAGGCAAGCATGCCATATGCCTTATTCACTACCTTCTCCACCTGTGACGTCACCTTCAAGGATCTGTGGACTTGCACACCCAGGTCCCTCTGCGTATCTACACCCTTTATGGTTCTGCCATTTATCGTATAGCTCCCCCGTACGTTAGTTCTACCAAAATGCATCACTTCGCATTTATCTGGATTGAACTCCATCTGCCATTTCTTTGCCCAAATTTCCAGCCTATCTATATCCTTCTGTAGCCTCTGACAATGTTCCTCACTATCTGCAAGTCCAGCCATTTTCGTGTCGTCCGCAAACTTACTGATCACCCCAGTTACACCTTCTTCCAGATCATTTATATAAATCACAAACAGCAGAGGTCCCAATACAGAGCCCTGCGGAACACCACTAGTCACAGGCATCCAGCCGGAAAAAGACCCTTCCACTACCACCCTCTGTCTTCTGTGACCAAGCCAGTTCTCCACCCATCTAGCCACCTCCCCCTTTATCCCATGAGATCCAACCTTTTTCACCAACCTACCATGAGGGACTTTATCAAACGCCTTATCAAATCTCTTCATAATTTCTATTGACCTGCTCTGCATTTTCTCTAATGCCTACAGTTGATCCCTAGGAATTTCTTGCTAATCAGTAATCTAATCTCAATATTTAGGATTTTTGCAAACTTTATAAAAATATTCTCACAGACATCATTTATTCTCTATTTCATTACTGTGCTCAACACTCAATGCTTTGGTCATATCTAATGGGTGAAGAATATTGTAATTGTAAGCAGCTTGAAATATGATATTAGAGTATGCTGAGCAGTACAAAGACCACAACACTTCTGAACTTGCAGCAAACATTTGCCCACTTCCTCATTTTGATTTCCAGGTTTTAAGCATTTTCAGTCCTTAATAGAATCCAGTGTTGCACCTTTAGGGTGAGGGGGTCAGTGCCACCTTAGGATGAGGGGGTCAGTGCCACCTTAGGATGAGGGGGTCAGTGCCACCTTAGGATGAGGGGGTCAGTGCCACCTTTATTGGCTTTCCTATTCCTAGACTGTAGAGTAGAGGATAAACAGCAGTCCAGATTCTTTCTGCTCATTTACCCAGTGAAATTGCTGTCCCATGTGTGAATATTTGGGGAAGAATAGAATCAGACGTTTGCAGTGATACCCAGCTAAGGTATTGTAGCAATGCTATCAATGGTCCGCCAATTCCTGTTGTCTAGGATCACATTCTTTGGAGAATTGTGGAACAGCTTCAATAAAGGTCACCTTCAAGCAAGGAGTGGTAAAGAAGTACTTACAACAACTTGTACTTGTATAGCACTTTTTAATGTAAACTGTCCAAAACATCTCAGAAGTGTTAAACAACAAATTGATGGTGTGAATTTACTGTATAATTTAATGGCACATGTTCTAGTTTCTTTAATGGAAGGTATGATTTTATTGCTGAATGGTCATCTTTTGTCTAAAAAGATTTGAACAGCAATTTTTAATTTGCTGTATTCATTCTGCAACGCTTTACCTTCGCACATCAGTGACACCTCAAAAATATTACCTCCTGTCCCAGCAGATCTCTAGGAATTCCTTTCCAACCAGTAAACTAGTCTCAAAATTTAGAATAGCTGCAAACCTATTAATGTAATTCCACACAGGCAGCTTTTATTCTCTGTTTTACTGCATTTGACTTATCTAATGGGTCAAGAGTATTGTAATAGCAGCTTGAAATATAATAGGATATGCTGAGCTTTTTATGGACTTGCAGCAAATTTTTGAATTAAAAAATATTTTTTGGATGAAATATTGTGACTCTTATTGTCACTTATTTCATCCTAAAAATTACATGCCCAGAAAGGTGGGGCAGGCCACCAACTCTGCTATTTAGGAACAGTATCCTCACAGTCTTCAGGCAAGTCAGTAATGTTGCTTATTCCAGCATTTCCATGTTCAATAAGATTCTGACTGATCTACCTCAATTCATGTGCCTGAAAATCGTCACAAATTGTGATCGATGAGAATCCAAAAGTTCACAGCGCTCTTGAATGAAGGAATATCTGCTCATTGCATTTCAAACCACCAACACCCTTCATTCTAGACTATACAGCCAGGGAGACAGCCTCTCTGGTTCTCTAGAGTCTTGCATTTTTAATGAGGTTGCCCCTCATTATTTTATTCTAAAATCCAGACAAAGTGAGTACATTCTATGCAATATGAATCCATTCTACTCAATGTTGACAACAGTGCTCTAATGAGGCATTTGTTGGCAGATTTTATCCTAAGCCGTTCATTGCAAAGTATTGTTTGACAAGTATGTGTTTGTACAGCAATTGTAGCATCAAATGGAAGATGATTATGCCACAAAATGCCTCTACTCCCCTCTTTCCCTTTGGTAAGTCTTGAACGTAACTATAGTTTCCTTCTCTTGGACCTTTCTGGAGATGAGCAAGCAACCTTCAACCAATACTAGTGGCCTTGAGACAAGAAAACCTAATTGGAGATTCTGTGTAAGGAATCTCTGATGGAATTGTACATTCTGCTATTTAATTGGCAAATACTTGGACAAAATATATTTTCCCTTGATTCATTATCTGTTGGAGTTGCCTCATTGTACTTGGAGAAGAATTATGTCTCCAAAAATTGAATTTTGATTTCTTTTCCCCCCCCCCCCCCCCTTTCAGGTGAGGGAGCTGTGGTGACATTGGATGTCTCACTAGGTTATCGTGATGACCGCTTTAGTGAATGGACAGAAATGGCCCATTCAATCGAGAGTCGGAAGCTAAGTTGCAAATTCTCCTCTCCAAAAGTATGTCCTAGCTTATTTCTACAACCTTTCCTTATGAGTGTGAATAGAAGATCCAGTTTTAAAGTTTTCAGCAACATGATGCAGATTAAATAATGAACAAACTCACAAGCCAAGTATATATTGTATTCCATGGACTCCACTGATGAATCAGTTCAGAAATGCCCAATTGGCGTTTTTAGACATGAGATTAGTGGGTTTATTAGTTTAGTTCATTAGGCTTATTTCCTGCTCTGTGCTGAGTTAGCTGGTCTTGGTCAGGATGGCAGTCAGCCAGCACAATTGGTCACAATGCAGAGCTAAATATATGCAAAAACCAGCCAAAATTACTACTCCTGCTCTTATCCAGTTACTCAGCATGCAACCATGCACATACATGGATGTTGACTTGAGGCCAGGACTGGGATACCTCCTATGGTTAAACGGTCCACTGATGCTTCTTCTAAATCCTTAGAATTGCTCAGTCCAACTTCATAAATACTATTCTCTCTCTTTATCCAAGTTTCCATTCATCATGTTTGATTCTAAAAGGTGGTTCATCAAATAACTATTTTTCCCATGGCTGGCAATACAGCCAAGATTAATACAAAAGGGTGATTACATAATGGGAGTATTTATGAACCTCATAGAATCTCTACAGTGCAGAAGGAGGCCATTCAGCCCATTGAGTCTGCACCGACCACAATCCCACCCAGGCCCTATTCCTGTAACCACCACATATTTACCCTGCAAATCCGCTGACACTAAGGTCAATTTATCATGGCTAATCAACCTAACCCGCACATCTCTGGACTGTGGGAGGAAACCAGAGCACCTGGAAGAAACAAACGCTGGCACAGAGAGAACGTGCAAACTCTGCACAGATGGTGACCCCAGGTTGAAATTGAACCCAGGTCCCTGGAGCTAATAGGCAACAGTGCTAAACACTGTGCCACCGTGCCGCCCCAAAGGTTACGGCACCTGGTATTCCCAGGTGGTCTCCCATCCAAGTACTAACCAGGCCTGAGTCTGCTTAACTTCTGAGATCAGACAAGATCGGGCTAGTACCTCCTCCCTCAAAGTCCTGCCCCTTTCCTCCTTCTCAACCTCTCCCCACCTCCACTTCAAGCTCTGGAATGACATCTTGGGTGATACCAGTTAACTAAACATAGACCTGTGACTGAGTTTTGGAGCATCTTAGTATGGTCCATGAAACTCTTAACTTGTCACAATTTAGAATAAATCTGAGAGTGACATTATATTTGGGAGCAAGAATCCTGACTAATTTCTACTGAACTGCTGTACTCGTGTGGATTTGGATTAGGTCAGCATTGTTCTTGACTGTGATACTCTGCATTCAGAAAACGACGACTGATGTTGGGTTGGGGTTCATGCATAGAGTACCCATGTAATTACACTACATGGGCTAACTTGGAGAGGAGGGGAAGAATTCAACCTTTGTAATAAAATGTCCAGTTCTTTCATGGTGCATAATTAATTCTAATTTTGTATATTATTTCATGTCCTGGACAGCATTATGATAGTCAGGGTCAACTGTACGACTGTGATCTGCTTCCCTTCATGGAATTGGGAAGTGTGGCACACAAGTATTACCTAATTAACATTCGACTTCATGTCAATGAGAAGAAGAACATTAACATGGAAATCGGAAAACTCAAGGATCTCCGGATGGTGGTAATGTCATTGATATAATTGCTGCTCTGTTTGGATAAATTGTCATGTTTGATTTTTCACACTAGCCATTGATTAAATATTAATGGATTGCATTTTGTGCTCCCAGCGGAAAATTACTTTTCATGTGTTTCCATCCACTGCAGAAGACACTTATTGAGGAAAGGTTCCAGAGGTCCTGGCAATCTTCCATTGCTTTGCCAGACCGAAGAGTAACTGCCTTATGCTATTGACCATGGAGGAATTCTAGCTGTGTATAATCTTGTCGTCCACAGATGTCTGCACATGTACAGTTACTGAGGGAAATCCAAAGGGAGAGTCCTGGTGGGAACACCAGCTGTTCAGAACTCTTTCAATATGTTGAGACCCACATGAACCTGGCTGAAAGTGGTAGAAGTAGATTTAATATTAAAGCTTTAATGTATACCCTTCATGATTTTTAACACCTAAACATTTCCCCTTAACTTTCTTTGCTCTAAAGAAAGCAATTCCAGTTTCTGTTGTACTTAATAGTTTTCATCCTTGGTATCCACACTCCCTCTGTGGCCTTGACATCCTTACTAAAGTGTAATGCCTAAAAATTTGATGCAGTCCTCCAGATGGGGCCTAACCAACGAGTTATAAAGCATTAATATAATGTAATGTCCTTTGTGCTGGATTTTCATCATTGAGGTGGGTAGCAGGACATTGGAAAACTCCCAGCAGTGCGAGTGGCAGTTGGGTTAGCTGAGGGAAAAAGTTTGGGGTTACCAGATGCAAAGATGGGCTGATGAAAAGCCTGATTTGTATTGAGAGACTTTGTCCGATTTTAAAATATATATATTTTTAAAAAGCCCTCCAAACCTTGCCACTCACACCCCACACACCTGCACCCACTGCCTATGTCCCATCATGCCCCCCCCCCCCATCATGTGCTCTATGTCTTAGATAAAAATCCTTTTTTAGGGGGAAAAAAATACCACTCATTAAGTTTACACTTCCTGAGCCCCAGTGAAAACATTGCCTGATTGACTGCTGCAGCTCTCTGATCTATGTTCTCAATTTCACAATAATTATTTACACAAGATGAAGGGGTTTCAAGTGCTTGCTGATGGAGTTAAATAAAGATGGTTAAGAGGAGGTTTGTGTGGAGCATAATGTAAGAGATGGGCTGAAGGACCTGTATCTGTGCAGTACATTTAATGTAACATTGTCCCACCTATTAAAACAAGGATGTTTTTGACCTGAGTGATTGGTATCACACGAAGCCATGTAGTGCTAGGAAAGTTGTTGTTCTGAAAGGCTTCATTAAAATGTCACATTCTATCAACCTTTAAAGGGTTTATTTAAACTAATAAGTAATTATTTTGATTCTGTTCACAGGCAATCCACCAGAACGGGGGATTCACAAGGGTCTGGTTTGCGATGAAAACCTTCCTGACTCCAAGTATTCTTATCATTATGATCTGGTATTGGAGGCGAATTACTATGATGACACGACCCCCTGTCCTTTTGGAGAAGTAAGTCCAAAGTCTTTGATTTTTCTGCTATTCATGCTTACTCCTCATTTATATATAGGTGTTATTGTCCATTGTGGTTCACCTCCCCTTCACCTATGACTATTAATGGACCTGATATGTATCTCTTCAGGCTGCCTCATTCGCAATTAAATATTTGGATTTGGGGTTATTTGCATAACAACTGAAAATGGTTCTTGCTTAAATGGGAATAACAAGTATTAAAAGATGCTTGAAAATAGTTTATCTAGGAACTCGGGTTTGTATGTCTTTTGGAGAATGCGGTGAGAACAGGATCCAATTCTGATGTGAGCCATATAGTGTGCTAATATATGAAAAAGCCAGTTGAGTAAGGTGCCTATAAGAATACTATCTCAGCATAACATGGCATGGGGAAGAGATTCTTATAGAATTCCTACAGTGCAGAAGGAGGCCATTTGGCCTGTCGAGCTTGCGCTGACAACAATCTTACCCAGGCCCTATCCCCGTAACTCCATGTAAGTACCCTGCTAATCCCCCTGACACCAAGGGTCAATTTAGCATGGCTAATCAACCTAACTCGTACATCTTCGGATTTTTTTTTTTTAAACCAGGAATTAAATCTGAAGATAAGCTACTCTTTGCTGTAAAGTTGTGATAAATAGTTGAAGGAAAAATTTCTGGAAGCTAGTTGTATCCTGTAAGCATCAAGATTTCAATCAAATTCTGTAGATTTGGAAGTGAGAGGGATTGAAGCAGTTCTTGTGTAATTTACGCATGCATTCATTCCGGCTATATGCTTAGCTATGTAAGCTTTGCTTAAAAACTTCAGAAAATGCTTTTGCTCTCTGTAGAGTTTCAAAAGTTGTTAATATTTTATTTGCAGAGTAATTTTTGCACTTGGAATCTCAATGACCTTTATAAATATCCCAGTGGAATGGTTTTCCATCGGATTTGACTGGACGTGGATGCTGCTGTTTGGAGACATTCGACAGGGGATCTTCTATGCCATGTTGCTGTCATTTTGGATCATCTTCTGCGGGGAGCATCTCATGGTTAGTTTACTGTGAAGCATACTTAACTCCACTTTAGAAGTTGCTTATTTTTAACTCTTTAGGTGGAATTTTCCCGTCCCGTCCGCAGTTGGAATTGTAGCGGGTGGGACAGAACCATGCAAAGGTCGTTGACCTTGGGTGGGACTTTCCAGTCTTGGGGCGAGCGTGGCTGGAAAATCCCACCCTCTATTTCAAGTAAAAACAGTCTGTCTTGTTTAGAGATTTTGACCATATTATTTGTTTCTTTTTAATCACCTTTTTACATTTGATTTCATTGTTGAAGTAATTGCCAAGCCCTCAGACATTTGGAGGTGAGAAATTTTATGGGATATTGTTACGTAACATACGCTTTGAACTGAGACAGTAAGAAACAAATGACTCACCTTGGATATGTTATGTCAAGATCAGTCATCTATTCACTGACTCCTAAAGCAAACTCCCACTCCAATCGGCTGTACTAACCACTCCCTGGCTAAGGAAGAAAATCCGAGATCAGCTGCTAATTCCCAGCCTTCAATGGGAAGTAGAAGAACACACACTCACATTTGACAGTCAATTGCAGAAAAAGGCAAATTCTTGTAAAGTAACGACAGCCACGCCTGTGTAAGTCTTGGCATGCTTTAATGCTAAGACAAACGATAATCAAATGCATGCACCCGGAATGGGAGGCATGATTTATTATTTTTCTTGGTCACTGGGTGTTTGAAGAAGTGAAGCTAATGCATTCTAACTGTTGCTTTGTTTACTTGCAGCCAATGATTTCACTAAAAGCATTTGGCAACCTAGTGAAAGATTGGGGAAATGTGTATGAAATTGTTTTTGTTTGAATGAGACACAGGGACCACTTACAGGAGTGACCAATACATCTGAACCTACAAGTAAACCTAAGTCATGCCCATAATTTGTAGACAAGTCCATGGCTTTGTTCCAGATCTCTACATTGGTCGCTGTAGGATTGCTTGTGTGTTACTTTCATCTCCATTTTTAGATTTGGCTCTTGCTGCTGGATTTGTAAAGTGTATTTTTCAGAATCTCCCCCTACCCTCTCTCCTGAGAATTCGGTGAAGTGGATGTTTGTAATGTTAACTCAAAAGCAGTGACAGGAACCTCTGAAGGTAGCAGGTATACAATTTGGTGGAATGGAACCGTTTGTAGATTTTGCTAATCTATTGTTTTACTATCCGTTCAATGGATTCTTACTATTGTTATTGTAGGAGGAGAATGAGAACTTTAATCAATAATCGAGCTTCCTCCTTTTCCACTTCATTTTCTTTGTCCTGGTTGGTTTTGTGTTCCTTTTCTGGGAAATGGCTAAGTGAATGTCATTGCTGGACAGGATTCAAAGACAAGAGCTATGTTGCTGCATGAGGATGCTTTAGATTTATATTTCACAGTTTTACCCTGACAAAATGTCCTCAATTTGGCACTTGTATTGAAGAGCGCAGATACTTGAATTGGGACTAATCTGAGGTTGGGACTGAAGTGCATCATTAGGCTAGAGAGTGAACATTTAACTGTGCCACATCTGATCTTGAAATGATTGCACGCACTGTGTGGTAATGTTCAATTCCCAGCATTAACAAACGTCCCTCGCCTTGAGCATAAAATCTAGAACTTTAAATAACCCAAAGTAAAGCAGATAAATAGTGTACCAGACTGTGTCTGCAGGATTCACATTTTTGTCTATTTCAATAATGGGTTTTGCCGACATAGCGAGCCAGAGTCAATTGGTTTGGGCTTGCATTTCAAAGGATGATTATTTGTTCCAGTGCAGTTTTGTATTGTATCAAAACTGAGAATATTCTAATCTGTTCTGATTTCTTCAAGATGTTGTGGCCCAGGGTGACACTAGACAAAATAATTTATGTTGTATTAGCAGAAGTTCAGATGTGATGACAATAAGGAAGTATTGTGGGATTGGGGACTGACTACAAAGGAGTAGTGAACTTCCCCCTTGTTTTTAAAGAACTTGTGTAACCATTCTGTAGGCATTAGCCATTTGGTATTTCACCCAAGTGGTTATTTTCAGGTCTAAGTCATGACCGTAAATGTCAGCAAGTTATTTGTCAATGGAAGAAGTGTATGCCGACATGTTGCAAGAAGGATCTTGGGAATGGAGTGATCAGAATTTCTGACTTGAGATTTTTCTAACTCTAGGCTTCCTAAGATTAATTAAAACATCAGTTGTTCTTGTCCCAATGGAATTTGGATAAATCCATGCAGATTAGGAATTAAAACTGGGCCTGAATTTTGTGTACATTAGTCCATGCGTGATTAGCAGGCCATAAGTGGCCACAAATTCCGCTTCCAGCCACGATCACAACAATTTTACCAGCCAATTAAGGGCTTGAAATGTGACTGGGTGCAGTCACCAAAAATCTCCAGGAGAGTTCTCGGGGGGGGAAAAAAACAGGTTCCAATGCAAACATTTCAGCAGAGATCACAGAAAAGGTATGAATTGTTAATAATAAAGCAGCAGAAAACTCTCACCTGAACAGTTGCTGCCAATTCTCCATTCCCCTTTTATCTCGCCCTTGGATAAGAAAAGTAAAAAAACAAAATGGCCACCTGCTGTGTGGTGACTGTCAAATTGCTTTTAGTGACTGATGAAGGTGGGTGAGTTTCCGACTCCTGCACATCATGAGTGCGTGATGGTGTTGAGACATGCCCCCGATGTCTTCGCTATTTCAGGTCAGGCGAGTATCTGCCTGACTTACTGCTGCATAAGATTCTAGCTCTGGGGCCTGTTAGTCTGTGGCTGAGTCTTGGCTTATTGAATGAAAACCTCAGGTTTTTCTTTTTCACAAGCTTTTATATTAATTTCATGTTTCTGAATAATATCATTGTATCATGTTTCTGTCTCTAGGACCAGAACGAGCGGAATCGACTGTCCGTTTACCTGAAACAAATTGTGCCGATTGGTTTTGGCTCCTTTTGCCTCTTCATTTTTGACCTTTGTGAAAGGTAATGCATGTTCTATATTTCAGAGGAGTTCAGGTTAATCCAGCCACTGACACCAATTCTCTAACTGTTTGGACAGAGTCAATCGAATGAAATAGCTTGTGTAGTTTATCACTGCATAAATGGCCTCCTTCTACACTGTAAGGATTCGATGATAAACTGCAAACTTCCCTAAATTGGAAACAAATAAGCAATTGTTAATGACTTTGTTCTTCTCACACGCTATATTACAAGAGACCTGTTCACCTTCCAGTGCATTTAGAACACCAGTTACAGCATATAACACTTTATTTGAAAGGTCACAATTGTTTCCTGCGCATCCCCCTTCCCCAGTTTTGGGGAAGGTCTGTACAGCCCCACAGTGTGAATATAGCCAGAACGCATGATGGACGAGAACATTCCGTGTGTGCATTGCTTGCAGCACAGGGAAGCCAACAGCCGAGATGTGTTGCTATGTAATTGGAGACCTGGCCTAGTCACATTCATACCTTGCCACCAGAATGTGGGTTGTCTGCTGACCGTTATTGCTGTGGTGTAAATAATGCCTGTGATTTGCTGAACAGCATCTTCGGAATAGGCTGGGATTCCAATTGGAGAATGATGGAGCAAAGGCATCAGAAAGAATGTTCCATCCGAGCTGCATATTAAATCCGTATACTGTGAAGGCTGCCAACAGGGTGCTATCTTGTTTTAAAAATTAATGACTATGTCATGTTTTAAGTGCCATCTTTATTTTTTTTCCTTAGAAACATGTCTTGAATATTTAAAATCCTTTTACAGGGGTGTGCAACTGACCAACCCGTTCTACAGTATTTGGGCCACCGATGTTGGCACGGAATTGGCTGTATCCTTTTATTGTGGATCTCTCAACTATTTATCTCCTCCATGCATGGCAAGAAATTGAAGTAATTTGCGATTATAGCAAAGAGTGGGCCACGCTACTGCCTCAGCAGAAAAGAGCATTGCCCAGAAAGGTACCAGGTTTCACCTCACTGTCAGTACTAAATAGTTAATTTCACATGGGGTAATAATCGTGTTGGTGCAAATTAGGAGGGATAAAATTGTCCATTGTTGATTGGATCTGTAATCAATGTGGAAGGCTTGTATAGGCCAGTAATGGAACTTGTGCATTTCTGACCTGTGGAGTGTAGTTGATCATTGAACCTAAAACCAGTAATGGTGATGGGGTTCTCTGCCAGCAATGACATTGTTTATGATGCAGCTGGCTCAGGAGATGAAGTGAAAAGCACTTCAGGTTGATCTCAAAATAGTCTCAGAAAATAGCAGGGGCACTTGTTTATTTCACAATGCTGAGCTAATTGCACAATTAGAGCTCACCTCCTCGCTTCTAAAGCCACTGAGCTGGAGTGTGAGATGTAAAGCATTTGCTATTAAAACATTTGAAAGCGTATGCTTTTTCTGCCTCTTGTGTGCAGCAGAGATAAGCTACTGTGATTAATTTCAGTTCCTTTGAACAGAGGTAATATTCTCAGTGAATCATGCTGGGAGATTTCGAAAGAAGAGTCAATTTCAGCTCTGTCCCAAAGCAATTAATTGCAATATTTCATTTCCTGAAGCACTTTCACCAGTGCACTCCATTGTTAGAAGAAAATTGAGCTTTTTTTCCCTTCTGATTTCTCTTCTCTGCAGAAGCAACTGATTTTAACACTGGATTACGGTTCCACGGTTGTCCATTACTTTAACCCCAAGTGTCAGCCGTGGCTTAATTGGTAGCTTTCTCAACCTCCTGAGTCAGAAGGTTCAAGTCCCACACTAGGACTTGAGCACAAAAATAAAGGCTGACAACTCCCACACAGTATTCAGGGAGTGCTACGCTGTTGGAGATGTTGTCTCCATGTCCAATGAGATGTTAAACAAATGCCTGGTTTAGCCCCTCAGGTGGGTGTAAAGATCCCAGGACACTGTTTTGAAGAAGAATGTGGGCGTTAACTCTGTTGCCCTGTCTAATATTTATCCCTCCGTGGATATTATTAAATGCATGATCTGGTTATTATCACAGTGCTGATTGTGGCAGCTTGCTATGCACAAATTGGTTGCCACTTTTCCTACCTTAAGTGACTGCACTTCAAAAAAAAACTTAATTGGTTGTAAAGCCTTTTGGGATGTTGTCTGGCCCAGAAAGGCACTATATAAATGCAAGTCTTTGTTTTCTCCTTTCATGGGTGTATTGGAACTGAACTGTCAGCTCAATGTGCAAGTGCATTTTCCATCAGGAATCTCCTGGAGGATAGTGATCAGGAGCAGAATTTGCCTGGTCCTCACTAATGAGATAGAGATACTGGTTTTAAAAGAAAGCTATATTTCTCACAAGTTAGATCTTTGAATATAGATTTATTTTAGATTTTTTGAAGTTCAATGATTATTCAACAACAGAAAATTGTATTTGTACAACATTTTTATGTAAAATATCCCAAGGTGCTTCATAGAGATGTTTTTAAGTAGAATTTCACATTGAGCCAGAAAAGGTGATATGAGGACAGATGATGTAAAAGCTTTGAAAATGTAGTCGTTAGGCAGCATTATAAAGGAGGAAAGAAAGGGGAAATAGGAGGAAGTTTCAGGTTTAAGATCAGCCATGATCTTATTGAATGGCGGAGCAGGCTTGAGGGGCTAGATGGCCTACTCCTGCTCCTATTTCTTGTGTTATGTTCTTATGTTCTAAAGCAGCTGTTTTTAGAGTGATTAAAATTGGGGATGCTCAAGGAACAAGAATTGCAGGTATCTGGGCAAGTTATGGGCTGGAGGGGAGGAATTGGAGGATATAGAAAGGAGAATTTTAAAATAAGATGTTGCTAGACCATAGAAGCCAATGCAATTCGGTGGGCATGGAGGTGATGGGAGAACGGGACTTGGCATAAGGACATGGGCAGCAGAATTTTTGAATGACCTTGGCCGGGATTCTCCGATCAAATTCGCCCTGCAACCAATATGTGAGAATGGAGAATTTGGCGCTCAGCCAAAACTCTATTCATTGCAGCGGTACCGGAAAATCCCAGCCATGGGCGAGATCAAAGGATTGCAGCCCTTGAGTTTATGGAGAGTGGGTTGTTGGAGGCCGGCCAGAAATGTATTGAGATAGTGAGGTATAGAAGTTTGGGGGGGTTTGACAGTGGATGGATCTAAGAGGGGTAAATTTGGAAGATGTTATGGAGATGTAAATAGGCCATCTTTTACTGATGGCTTGGTTATGTGCTGGAAACTCATCTTGGAGACAAATATGTATTTATTAGTCACAAGTAGGCTTACATTAACACTGCAATGAAGTTGCTATGAAAATCCCATGACACTAAGATTGTGAATGGCCTGATTCCTCCTCGGAGAATTCCCAGGGCAAGGGCAGAAGTCAGTAACTAGGGAATGGAGTTTGTGGCAAATTAGCTGAAATAGGTTATGATGGGAAAGATCAGATGGATTCCAGTAACTGTGACTCCTGTTGTGACGTGTGCATCAGTTAGAACAGGACTGGGCTTGACAGTAACACTCCATTTCAGAGAAATCACATTTCTTGCCCACATTCACATGAGGAGTGGTTACTTGATGGTACTAGAGGCGCTCGTTCTGAAGCTAAACCTCAGCAGCCATCAACTTCACAAGGCAGGAAAGCATTTAGGAGGATGGGGCAAGGCAGATTGCAACATGTTTAACAATGTTTTAAAGTAGAAAAAAATCAGCAGTACACCCTATGGGGTTAAAGGTGTCTCGACTGCTAATTCTAAATGCTGAGTAAATATTTCAATTGGGCGTTACACTGTAATTTGTCTTTGGCCTGTGCAAACTCCCAGTGCCTTCACTTCCTTGTTGATTCATCTGCAGTAACTGGTGCACAAGAAAATTATTTTTATATCAAATTGTTTTTTTTTAAAAGAAATTTGCTGCTCCATGCATCATTTCACTCATTGTTTGATTCTAGTGCAGAGATCACCGCCCTTTGGTAAACCTCTGAAGAATGTTGTTCCTAGTTTTGTGAAGAGCCTACTGGTTTGGACAAGTGCCAGTACTGGGAGCTGCCTTCATACATTCCCCCTTGTCCCTCTTGCAAGTCTGACCGTACTTCCCTTACAGCAGACAAGAGTAGGAGCAAAAACAATGGGCTTGTTAACATAACTGTCACTAGAAGAGTTGCAAAAGCAAATGGAGGGTCTACTGAACTGATCTAATAAAATACATTCCAGAGCACTAAAGGTGGGTGGATAGATACCTGGGCTTCAGCTCTCAGATACTTCACTTGGTCAAAGCAGATTGTAGCTGAACTGTGTAGATCAGAAGATTCTGGGTTTGATGCTTGTTTGTACTGAATTTGCAAACATAATCATCTTATACGGATAGATGGATTCCTGATCGGTAAGGGAATTAGGGGTTATAGGGATCAGGCGGGTAAGTGGAACTGATCCACTTCAGATCAGCCATTATCTTATTGAATGGCGGGGCAGGCTAGATGGCCTACTCCTGCTCCTATTTCTTATGTTCTTCTTATGTTCTTATAAGCTAGCTAAACGAACTCAATGCTCCTGGGCCAGGGATGGGAAAATGCTGCTGATTTCTGTTCTTAATTGGTACCCAGTAACCTCATTTTGAAAGATAGGCCTTTCTAGACATCAGATAACAATTAGACCATGGCCTTTTTTTTGTGTGGTGATCGTCACAGTTGAAACATCTATTGGCAATTTGCTGCCTAGGCTTATTTCTGATTGATAAACACTTGAGCAAGATGCCAGAGGGGTGTTCAACACCCATGGCACCATGCCTCGCCTCTTGACGAAAGAGAAAGAATAGCAGAAAATGTCTTTATGTACTTTATTTAATAAAAAGCTTTTCTTTTCGAAGAGCTAAATTTTCCAACATCCTGCACAGTGGGTTTTGTTTAATTTTCTTTTCTAATCCTGCTATTCGAGTAGTTTACTGTTTAATTACTTGGTTGTTAAGTGCAGTATGTGGCCTGGAATGGACCACGCAGAACAGGAAGTTAGTCCCTGGCCCATGTTCAATAACTAAATCTGAACCAGATTAGGAATTTGAGGTTAGGAATGATACATTTTGCCTCTGTACCCTCAGGCTAGGAAGGAAGTACTTGTCCCTCATCCACACCCACGCAGATTTCTATAAACAATATTTTAAAAAACTTGCAAACAAATGAGAAATGCTACAAGTGACAGGTTTGTCAGTGTGCAAAAGAAAAAGATAAGTCACTGTGCCATGTGCTGATTAAGTATAGCAAGGAATTTGATTGTGCAGGTGCTTACCATAGTTGACACTAGAATTTGAATCCAACACAAACGCAGTGGACTTCAGTGTAAAGAAGCAAGCCCTTTGCCCGAATGTCTAATGAGTGTGCTTCCATTTATTCTTGATGAGGTTGCTGTGTATTTATGACATTTAGATATCCAGTTTTGGCTTATCCATTAATACATTCCTAATAAATGCTGTATAATCACTGGCAATTACTTTACTGAAATATATTGTAAAATGTTCTTGCATATGCATTTGTCATAATGGCACTAAGTGCTAAGTTACTATATCACTGCCTATTGTGTTGTAACCCATACAAACTCGAAGAGAAAACAATCCTGTTAACTGATCCCTGGTAAAGTGGGAAGGGCAGGATGAGGTGAGACTAGGGTGATGTCCTCAGTCTAAATTCCACGGTAAAGCTTCATCATGATTCCCATTTTGAATCTTTATTCCCCGATGGCATGATTGAAGATGGTATGCAATGCTGATGCTGTCATGTGGAGAGCTGCCAGTACTAGAGATTATATAGAGTCAAAGAACAATACAGCACAGGAACAGGCCCTTCGCCCTCCAAGCCTGCACCGATCATGTGTTTCTAACTAGACCATCCGTTTGTATCCCTCTATTCCCAGTTTAACAGTCATAGAGGTTTACAGCATGGAAACAGGCCCCTTCGGCCCAACTTGTCCATGCCGCCCTGTTTTGTTTAAAATCCCTAAACTAATCCGAATTGCCCATATTCCTCTATACCCATCGTACCCATGTAACTATCAATGCTTTTTAAAAGACAAAATTGTACTTGCCTCTACTACTACCTCTGGCAGCTTGTTCCAGACGCTCATCACCCTTTGTGTAGAAAAAATTGCCCCTCTGGACACTTTTGTATCTCTCACCTTAAACCTATGCCCTCTAGTTTTAGACTCCCCTACCTTTGGGAAAATATATTGACTATCTAGCTGATCTGTGCCCCTCATTATTTTATAGACCTCTATAAGATCACCCTTATACACTCCAGAGAAAAATGTCCCAGTCTATCCAACCTCTCCTTCTAACTCAATCCATCAAGTCCTGGTAGCATCCTAGTAAATCGTTTCTGCACTCTTTTTAGTTTAATAATATCCTTTCTATAATAGGGTGACCAGAGTTGCACACAGTATTCCAAGTGTGGCCTTACCAATGTCTTGTACAACTTCAACAAGACATTCCAACTCCTGTATTCAGTGTTCTGACCGATGAAACCAAGCATGCCGAATGCCTTCTTCACCACTCTGTCCACCTGTGATTCCACTTTCAAGGAGCTATGAACATGTACCCCTAGATCTCTTTGTTCTGTAACTCTCCCCAACGCCCTACCATTAACTGAGTAAGTCCTGCCCTGGTTCAATCCACCAAAATGCATCACCTCGCATTTGTCTAAATTAAACTCCATCTGCCATTCGTCAGCCCACTGGCCCAATTGATCAAGATCCCGTTGCAATTGGAGATAACGTTCTTCACTGTCCACTATGCCACCAATCTTAGTGTCATCTACAAACTTACTAACCATGCCCCCTATATTATCATCCAAATCATTAATATAAATGACAAATAACAGTGGGCCCAGCACTGATCCCTGAGACACCGCTGGTCACAGGCCTCCAGTTTGAAAAACAACCCTCTACAACCACCCTCTGGCTTCTGTCAAGAAGCCAATTTTGTATCCATTTAGATACCTCGCCCTGAATCCTTATGCAACAACCTACCATGCGGTACCTTGTCAAAGGCCTTGCTAAAGTCCATGTAGACAACATCAACTGCACTGCCCTCATCTACCTTATTTCTCAGCGTGAATCACCAAACTTTTTGGTGTTTTTTTTAATGCCCTGCCCTTTCTAATGTCCAATATGTGGCTCTGATATTCCTTTATTTGCAGTCTATTTAGGAGAATTAATGGACAATGTTGTTTTCTGTTGGGGGAGACTATCTCTTCAGAAGCAATTTAAA
This sequence comes from Mustelus asterias, assembly GCF_964213995.1. Lineage (NCBI taxonomy): Eukaryota > Metazoa > Chordata > Chondrichthyes > Carcharhiniformes > Triakidae > Mustelus > Mustelus asterias. Next base: position 87,313,649 of record NC_135808.1, on the reverse strand, counting down.
CCACTAAATCCAATCAGTGTTTACCTTGACAATTGCACATCTAGATGGCTTTTATCATAGTTGCAGGTATCTGCGCTTGTCTGTATTTCTTCTTTTTGTGTTTCATGGTGTTCCAGGTCTTCCGAAATATAAGCGGAAAACGATGTTCACTCCCAGCCATGTCCAAAGCAAGGAGACTGCACTATGAGGTACAAATGAGGGCGCACTAATGTAAACATTTACAGCAGAGAGAGAGAGATTGGCTCATTATATTTGCATGAACTCTCTGAAAGAACTATCCATTCATCACGCTCCCCATGTCTTTTTAAGCTTTTATCTTTTTCAAATATTTATCCATTTGCCTTTTAAAAAGCTGTCAGTATCTACTCGTGCACTGTATATGTTAACAGTTCTGTGGGTTTTTAATGAAAAACAGAAACATTCCTAATTCTATTTTTAATGATCTTAACCTTGTATCCTCCAGTAACTGACTCATGAAAATAGATTTTAGTAGAATTTATCTATCAGAAGCTTTCATACTTCTGAACGTTTCCATCGGAACTGCTGTGCGTTAGTGGAAATAAGTCATTTTCTACTTGCTAATCAGAAGTGTCTCACCACTGGTATCTTAACTAATCTGTTCTGCACCCCAGCCATAAACATATTTTGTAAAGTAGGATGTCCAAAACTGGAGACCATATTCTAACAATAGCTGAACTAACCTTTCCACTTCACTTTTCTCCTTGGAGACTCTCCTTATAGCCAACCTCTTTGACCAAGACTTCGGATCATCTGATCCAATATGTCCTTATGTTCCTGTGAAACTGCTTGGGGCACTTCATGTTGATAGATCGATCCAAATCTTAAGTTGTTGTTGCGAAATTTGAATGCTTACTGAGTGAGTCTGTATAAACATAACTCAGATAGACACAGCTTATGCCATAGTGCAGTGACATCTGATCACTTACTGGGAGGCACAGTGGTTAGCACTGCTGCTTCACAGCGCCAGGGACCCGTTTTGATTCCCAGCTTGGGTCACAGTCTGTCAGGCTTTCTCCCCGTTTCTCTGGGTTTCCTCCCACAGACTGAAAGATGTGCTGGTTAGGTGCATTGGCTATGCTAAATTCTCCCTGTGTACCTGAACAGGCGCCGGAGTGTGACTAGGAGAGTAACTTCATTGCAGTGTTATTGTAAGCCTACTTGTGACACAAATAAATAATTTTATATTGTTTGGTTTTACTGTTTTATTTGTATTCTAGCCTTTCTGATCCCATAAGCATTGGTAAACCTCCCAATTTATAGTTTTCTTCTGTATCTGAAGCTCAAAGCTTCTCTGCTCTTGTACTCCTTTCAGTCTTAGCATGTATGTAATGTTTATTCATTATTAAATTTAAATTTCATTTGCCATACACCCACCCACTTTACAAACCTGTCTACATCCTCCTGAAATCATTTCTAGTTCTTTTTACAGTTACCATACTTCTGGTTGCAAACACTGATATTGTACTCATATACCCAAGTTCAGATCTATTAGCAGTGGTTCTAACACTGGTCACTGGAGTTATCACTGATTATATCCCTCTGGTCTGAAAATGTCTTTTTTGTTGTCCATTTAACCATCATCCCATTCATATGCTTAATTATTCATAAGGTGTGAGCTTTGCAGCTAAGGTCAGTATTTGCAGCCTATCCCTAATTGCTCTTGAGAAAGGCACATTCCCTTTTAACACTTGTCTATTAATCTTATCAAGTTCATACATGCTACCTTACCAACACTTTTTTAAAAATTCTGATCCACTGCATTTCCTTTCTCAGTACTCCTTATTTTCCCCAAAGAACACTATTAAATTTGTCAGTTTTAAAAATAAATCTGTGTACGTAATAAAGATCATCTTTCTAGGTGTTTTTAATTTAATCCTTTAGTATGGTTTCTGGAAACTTGGCCATGATTGATGAGGGTTAACCAGTCCACAGCTATGCATTTGCTACTTTATCCCCTCTCCAACAAATGCCATATTGCCAGCCGTCTTATTCTTGTCTATTCATTTGCAATGAGTTTCTCATCACATTCTCCCAGATCCTGGAATGAATCCAACTTGGATAAATTGGAGGAATGGTTCTGAGTCTTTTAGAATGACCTTGATATGGTTATGAACTGTGGACACTTGGTTGGGCCACTGCCCTAAAACTGCATTCACCATTGATGTAATGTTATTGGGGATTGAGAGAGAATGTGTGGCAGCATTCAATGCTTACGGCAGCAACCGGCAATAGTGACATGGGGAGTGATTAGGGTGTGTGGTTGAGAAAACTGACTGCACAAAGTTGGAAGAAGAGTATCAGCAGAACCCTTGGGTCAGGGTAACACACAGTGCCAATGAAAGGTCTGGACAGAGTAGATAGAGGAAACTCCTTCTGTTGGTGGAGGATTGAAAACTTGAGGACATTCAGATATTGGCAAAAACAGCAATGGTGACATGAGGAAAAACCTTTTTTGTGCAGCAGATGGTTAGGATCTGGAATGCACTGTTTGAAATGTGATTGAGGCCTTCAAAAGTGAGTTGGATATTTGGAGACAGAATTTGTAAGGCTACAGGAAAACAGCTTGGGTGTGGGACTAGGTGAGTGGCTGTGGTCAGGGAGCTGGCAGGGACATGATGGGCTGAATGGCTTACTGCCATGTTTACCAATTCAAGGTGGTGATGGGGTCTTGCCTGCTGGCTGTGGAACCTGTGGGAGCCCCATGTTACCTCCATTGGGGAAGGCTCCCTGGAATTAATTGTTCTTCAGGCACTTAACTAGCCAACTGGCCATCTCCAGATTCTAGGACCCCTTGAGTAGAAATCTTGGTGTCCACTCTGAGTTCTCCTCTGCCCATCAGTACCACTATAAATGTTAGGTGCTGCTCATAATGCATCTACCAGAGGTCTAGAATTGATGAGCAGCCCAAGCCACGTATGTGTGAATGAGAGGGGTTCGGAGGAACGGACAGTTGCTCTCAGTGGGCTTCTTCCCAATGCTGAGTTCCTCCAACAGGCTGTATCTGAGTGAGACCCCCTCACCTCAAGAAGCCTGGAATAAACCCAACTTTACGAGCTCCCTGCATGGTGATTTTTCTCTAGCCTTCTGGCAGCAGGATCGGGCATTAATTGTCCTCTTAAGGGCTTCCAGATGGGAGAACCATCCACGAGCTTGCCTGCATCAGACTTAATCAGGCAGAAGTGAGAAGGCAGTGGAGTTCCCACCTCGAACCCTCCCACACTTACTGCTGGTAGGAGCATTAAATTGTGCCCCAAAAATTCTACGATTGAACTGAGGAATTAAAAAGATTACCAGCTTAAAATGGGGGAGGTGATTGGATGACTAACACTGGGAGGCGGGGAGCAGTCTTTCTGTGAACTGGGAGGGGGAGGAGGAAATCGAATGCAACATTTTTAACAAAAATGGGAAGTTTTCCAGCAGATAATAACTTGAAAGGCATCACTGTTGGTAGATTGGTGAATGAGGGCACCAATCATAAATTTATATGTATGTAATAAATCGAGGGTGATTCCATGTGGCTCAAAGTAACAAAGGTCTTATTGCCAACAATAAAAGAGTAAGACAAAATAAACAATGCAGGGTACAACACTTCTCCCTGACTCCAACTGAGGATTCTCCCCGACCCGGGATAGCACCCTTGTACTCGATTGGTTCAGCGTCTCCCCTCGACATTCCATATGATCTGACCCTATCAAACAGCCCTCAGTGAATGCCCCCTTAAAGGGGCCACGTGACCACATTCGGGAAATGCCCCTTTAAAGGGGCCATGTGCCCATATTGTACAATCAGCGGATCTGAACGAGCTCGCTTTGCATTTTAAATGGAGCAGAAACATTATGAAAATCTTGATGGGAAAGGTACCCAACAAATGTTAAGAGCAGAGTCAAATGGGAGGGACATAATAATTTGAGGCGGAGGGAGATAGGAAGTGGGGGAGGGGTGCAGCAAGAGCCATCAGTGGGAGGGAATCTAGACCAGAGATAGTGTTGCCCTGAGTGACTTGATTTATTTTAAACAGCCCTTGGGTGGCACAGGAAAGACAGCGCCACCTAGCTTGCAGATGAGGATAGGTTAAAGATATATACACATTTTGAGCAGCATCACATTGGCTGCCCATTACGTCCTGTCCAAAATTCCGTTCCATTGATTACCTGCAAAGCTACTCGTGCCCCAGATATAGATGTGGAAGGAAAAACAACCAACACATTGCCTTCATCCATTGTGTTGACACAGCTATGGATGAAATTTAAAAAATATCTAGGAACCAATGCTTGAAGTGTCCAGTCAAAGCAGCATAACCATCCACAAAGTCAGCAGAATGCTCATATAGGCAAAGCAGTACAAGTCAGGAAGTGGTGATGAAACTGTATAGTGATCCAGCCAGGAGTGCCTTAAAGCACTTATGTGATGTGGGCATTGCTGGAATATAGTTTTCCCTAATTGCCCTCAACTGAGTGGCTTGCTATGTCATTTCAGAGGGCAGTTAAGAGTCAAGATGTAGACCAGACCAGGTAAAGAATATTAGTGAACCAGTTGGGTTTTTTACGACCATCAACAATGGTTTCAAAGCCATTATTACCACCAAGAGCAGCTTTTGCTTCCAGATAATTTTGTTAATTTTATTCAAATTCAGCCAGCTACCATGGTGGGATTTGAACCCATGTCTGCAGAGCATTGGCCTGGATCTGTAGATTACTAGGGAGTTAATTCCAGACCACTGGCCCCGTGTCAGCTGAAGGATACCAATAGTGATGTGAAAAGTGGGGTTAATGACGAGAATCTAATAACTAGGAGATGGACGTTTTAAGTTGAAGGATGGGAGATGTCAGCAAAGCTGTGAGTTGGCCACCTGAGACCCGACGTGATGGACAAGCTGTGTTTGGCACTGGATAGGAGGATATGGGCAGGAAAGTTAGTCGAGATTCCATTTGTCAAGATTGGAGGATGGGATAAGGGCTTTGGTTGAATCTTGAGGTGACAAAAGCATGAATAAGGTTTCAGAGACAGATCGACTGAGGTGGGCAGGCAGAATTTTTGAAATGTAAGTTTGAGGAGGATGTTGTTTGAAAATCAGGTCAAGGTTTCAATGACCAATAGTCGGAACCAGGAAATTGACTTTTGTGATGGGGATGAAAAGTATATAGCTATGATTTTCCAATTGTTTAGGAGGAGGAATGAAACTGAACCAAGCAGCGAAAGGGTTGAGAGATGTGAATGTCCAGAGCGTACTGTTGTCTCATGCCTATTGATGTTGCTACGGTAAGGCGGTGGATCTGGGATGGATTCTTGCATTGACTGGATGTAACAATGCAAAGGTGGGACAGGAAGTTATTTCTGGAGATGCGTTGGATTTATTAGACAAAAACCAAACATAGCCCCACTGGGCTGGAGAATGAGGGAAGAGGCATTGGAACAGGGTGCTGTGTTTAACTCTGAAGGTTGAAGAGAGGATGTGCAAAAAATACATAATGATTATCGTTACAAAGAACTCATTTGTAACTTTAATTAGGATGGTTTTAGTGCAGGGGGAAGAGTAGAAACCTGATGGGAGAGTTTAAACACAAAGTTGCAAAACATAATGGACATAGCTTTGAGAAATCATACACAAGGACTTTAGAGAAGAAAGAAAGGTTGGAAGCAGGCTGAGAGTGGGATTGTGGAGAGGGTAAGGGTGACTACTGCAGTTCTGAACCAGATAGAGAAAACTACTGGCAATGAGAGAACAGTTTACAAAGTCAGCTAACATATTATCAGTTTATGATGACTGGAGATTTTGCTGATTTAATGTAACTTCTTTTTTAGGGGCTGATCTTTCGATTCAAGTTCCTGATGCTTGTCACACTGACATGTGCTGCCATGACTATTGTATTCTTCATTATAAGTCAGGTAAGCAACAACCTATAATGCTAATGGATTTATTAGATACTTATGGAATTCTGACACTGTTCTAAATGTTGAGCCATGGGCATACTGACCGACTCGAAGAAAGCAGATGGGGAAACTGTTTAAGAGGAACGGAAGCATCCATCCCCCCACACCAGATCTGATTGACTGCAATCCAAAATACCGGACAGCCAGGGCACTCATTAAGTGACGTGGCCCTCCTTTTACGATGCAGGTTGGATTCTGCTTATATTATCAGGCCTGATCTTCAATTTTAACACTAGGCCTAATTGGCTTTCCCACTAAAGCTACCTGAAGCCAGATAAATGATCAGAAGGGGCTCAGGCAGGCTAGCTTAAAATATGGGCAGGATTTTCCGCATCTCCCGCAGTGGTGGAGGTGGTCTACCACCGGAGGCAGGATCTTCTGGTCCCACCACTGTCAATGGGGTTTCCTGTTGTTCACACCCTCTGACAGAGAACCTGTGGTGGTGGAGATTGCCGTCAGTGCAACTGGAAGATCCCATGCTATGTCCTTTTTAGAAAAGGTGTTCATCTTCATGAAATAGCAGTACATCTCCTGACCTAATCAGCAAACGTTTGGCTTCCTTTGCCCCCTTTCCACTTCCCCAATTGTAGGAGGCCTACCACACACCACGCCCCCCTCAATTGTTGGAAGAAAGAAGTGAGGTTAGGGTTGACCTTTCTTTGGGGCGGGGGGGGGGGGCGGTTCTGTGCATCAGCTTTTGCCAGTTTCAAGGTTAGTTTGTGTACGATGACGACAGTGTAGACTAAATTGGATGAATTCTATTTGGAAAGTGGCAGGAGCTCAGTAACTTAATAATTCTCTCAGCTCTCTGCAGGATTTTACCAGGGATAAAGAATTGTAGTTACAGTAAGAAATACTTGGGATTATTTCCAACGGAGTATCGAATGTTAAGAGTAGATTTTAATAAGATTTTTTTTTTAAATTTGAAGAGGGATTAAAATTTTATGGGTGAGCATGGGAAAACTATTTCCTCTAGTCAGGGATTTGGTGATAAAGGTTCACCAATTTAATGTTGTCATGGAGAGTGAAGAATCATGGAGCAATATCTTTATCACTGTTGTAACATAACATTTCCTTGCCACTGAGACCAGTGCATCTGTTGAGGGATTAAGGGAAACGTGAAGAATTAAAGCAAGGATATTGCAGGCAGGAGAGTGTGTTTAGTTTTTTACTGCTATTGTAAAAAGTCAGCATAAACCAGATGGGTCTAATGGCTTCCCTCTATGGTGTAAGTTCCCATGTAATTGTCGGTTTCAGCCAAACTTAACACTAGATGTTGTGCTCTGATAATTATATTCATTAACCTTTATTTGGTGTTTTCTGTATCTGTCACTCTGTTACCTATACAACTTTAACACAAAAGATGTTTAAAATACTTTTCTGCCACAGATGCATCTGTCTATGATTAGTATCAGTAGCAATGACCACCACCCAATCCTTGTGGAGACAAAGTCCCGTCTTCACATTGAGGATACCCTCCATGTTGTGTGGCACTATCACTGTGCTAAATGGAATAGACTTCAAACAATCTAGCAGCTCAAGACTGAGCATTCATGATTTTCTGTGGACCATTAGCAGAATTGTACTTGACGATATGGACTCCATGGCCCAGTATATCTCCTACTCTTCTTTAAATCAGGGCTGATCCTCTGGTTTGATGGTTATTGTAGAGTGTAGGAGGGCATGCCAGGAGCAACATAAAGCATACCTAATAATGAGGTGTCAACTTGGTGAAGTTACAACACAGGACTACTTGCGTGCCAAACAGCATAGACAATAAGTAGTTAGACAGCGCTAAGTCATTCTACAACCAATGGATCACATCTAAACTCTACAGTCCTGCCACATCCAGCTGAGAATGGTGGTGGACAATTAAACAACTCACTGGAAGAGAAGGCTCCACAAATATCTACATCATCAATGATGGAGCAGGCCAACATGTCAGTGCAAAAGATAAGGCTGAATCAGTGGCAACAGTCTTCAACCAGAAGTGCCGAGTGGATGATCCACCTCGCTCTCCTGTGATGCTGGAGAGTTGTCCACTTGATGATGTCACGGGTGTCAACTTGTGTCAAGGGATGATGATGGTAATGTCGCTGGACTAATAATTCAGAGACCCATGGGTTCAAATCTCATGTTGGCAGCCTATGGAAGTTGAAATCAGTTAAATCTGGAATTGAAAGCTAGCTTCAGTAATGATGACCATATGTACTGTTGTAAAAACCCATCTGTTCATTAATGTCCTTTTGGAAAGTATCTGTCGTCCTCACTTGGTCTGGCCATCAGACTCCAGACCCACAGCAATGTGGTTGACTCTTTTCAAATGTCTTTTGAAATTATCTAACAAGATTGGTCTTGCCAGTGACACCCCCATCCCATGGAAGAAAAAGAAAAATATCAAAAGGCTGAAGGCATTGGATTCTGCAAAGGCTATGGGCTCTGACGATGCTCCAGAACTTGCCCCACCCCTTACCAAGCTGTTCCAGTACAGCTACAACACTGACATCTACTTTGGCAGCACCTTCCAAACTCATGACTGCTACCATCCAGAAGGACAGCAGACACCTGGGACACCACCTGGAAATTCCCCTCCAAGTCACTCACCATACTAGCTTGCAATGCCTTTCCTTCACTGTTGCTGAGTCAAAAATTCCAGAACACCCTCCCTAACAGCACGGTGGGTGTACCTACATGACAGGGACTGCAGCAGTTCAAGTAGGCAACTCACCACCATCTTGAGGGCAATTAGGGATGGGCAATAATTGCTGCCTGGCCCACATCCCTTAAATTAACAAAACTAATTATGATACACAGGGGTGCCATTCTGTTACTTTGTCATTCTCTGATCGCTGAAGCGTATATGTAAACTTGAATGATATGAATGACTTACAACTGATGCAGATGGCAGATAAATAACATCACATTTATGTAAATTATGCCATATGATTAATGTGCCAGTACACTTGAAAGACCTGGTGAAAAACAAATAAACAGAATTTAGGACAATTTTAATTCTCCAGCTTCAAAAGAAAGGAAGAGGTACCATTTATGTGAAAGCTAACCAACTGCTATTTTTGTTGTTTACCCACTTGCAACCAGTTAAGTTACCGATTCCTTATTGCTTCAAGGAAACTGGTGCAGACCAAGGTTTGAATTTCACCGTTTGGTTGTACACTAAGCTGGGCATTTACCAAGTGGGCCATTCGGGTGAATTGACAGCCATCGAATACTCATCTGCAATTGGCATTCACTTTTTTGTTTGGCCCCGTTGCTGGTTGCTCCACACTACCTGACTGCCTTCAGCAAGGGAACTTAGAAAAAGTATTGCGGCCTTATTCAATTGTTTTCCAACCCCAAAGATTGACTCATAGCTATAAACGAGGGCTTACTTTGACAGGAGAAGCTGAAGACATGCTTCAATACGTCATCGCATTAATTATCTGGAGAGCAGCTAACACTAAATCTAATTGAAGGCAGTCCACATCGTTCACTGTTCAGTATGTTTGCATTCCCATAATGAGTTGAATCAGTTCTATTACACCTCTAGAAAAGACAGATATCTACCCACTTGTTAAATGTCAGCTCTGACTATGACGAGGACAGCTATTTTGATGCAAATTTCTTCTGTTTGCTGCATTTATTCAAGTTGTATAAAAAAAAAAGTCAAAGCTACTAATTTTCTGTTGTCATGGAAAGTGGGTGCAAGCATCGAACCACCAAAGCATCAGTGAAAATTCTGGAATCCCATGTAATAAAAATGGAACTGACACATGTCATCACCATAAATCTATTTGTGCCCCTCTGCATCAAAGTATACCATGTATGTCTGTTTGGGAGGAAGCGGTTACAGCTCATGAATATCCAAGTTGCTTGTTTTATTGAACAAAGGGTTTGAAACTATGGCCCTAAGTCATAAGGCCTATTAACCTCAGCAATCTGATCCATACATTTGGGTGGCTCAGTTGTGCTTTATTTGCTTCTCTGTGGACTGCCATCTTGATGTGGTGGAGAGGTTTGTGCATTCAGATGATCCCTTGAGCAATGACAGCAGGGGCCCTTGCTTTTGATAGGGCTACCCATGGTGGCAATTTCAGGAGGAAGTGCCAGTCCGAAAAGTCCTCAACAGAAGGACAGGTAAGAGATGGGCTGCATCTTACCCACCCTCTGTGCCACCTCTGCCAAAAACACACCCAGTAGGGCATGTATCTGCCCCACCATAATCCCACCCACTTCTAAACTCGCCCCCATGTTACAGGGGGTGGGCAAGCTCTGAAATCAGCAGCCTGCCTGCCTTATTTAAATAGGTAATAAAGAGTCAATTAGGCTTATTACCAGGCAAATTTGCCATGATAAAATGCTGCCCACACCATAAAATGTTTGGTGTGGGCAACTGAACAGCTCGATATTTTTTTAAAACATACTCTCTGGGAGGGAAAGGGGGTTCAAGGTTTTTGATTGGTACTGGCCTTTGCAGATTGGGGGTGCCTCCCCCCGGCCCAAATATCTTGGACTTGCCTTTCTCTGGGACCCATGGGCTGCCTTCCTTTGCTGCTCTGACAGCGCCCACTGATGTTGAGGAATGTTCTGTTCCAACCTTGATAAAGTTCTCAATGACATCGGTAAAGAAGAAAATCTCGATCTTCTTCTTGGGAACTTTGACAGTAGGATAGGAACTGACTGACAACTGGAGTGGAATCAGAAGACTGAGCAGGAAAAGCCAATGCAAATGGCATCCTTTGCTGGCAAGTGGATATGGGGGGGAAAATGGGAACAGGTTAGAGTTGGATGATCAGCCATGGTAGAGCAGGCTTGAAGGGCTGAATGGCCAACTCTTATTTTCTATGTTTCTAGGTGCTCAGCATAGCTTCACTATAACAAATACCTGCTAGAGGGGCAAATACAAAAACACATTATATCATCCTAGATCAAAGCGTTGTCACCTGATCTAACATGAATTAGAAGTAGACCATATGGCCCATCGAACCTGCTCTGCAATTTGGTATGATGATGGTTAATCTTCAGCTTCAATTCCACTTTCCTCCTCGATTATATATTTTTTTGGGCTGTAGATCAAGTGCTGTCTATATCCCTCAATCCATTCGGGGGACTCATGTCTGTTGGACAGATCATTGACTTGTTTGACCAGTGATAAACATCCACCTAGCACAATGTAATTGCAACACCAAAAGTCCAATAGAAAGAAGATCAAGTTTTCGGTCCTAAGACAGTCTGGCTGAAAGAAAGAATCCCAAATGCAACTCCTGGAAAATCTTCACCAATCCAACTCCATTCCAGAACAATAGTATCAAATATAGCCATCTGCACTGGACTCCTGTGTCCAGACCATTGGATTCCAGCATTGCTAGCACCAGGACTGGTTTGATGAAAACTATGCTGAAATATGTGACCACCTGGAACCGCCTTCTTTGCCTGACAGAATAACTAAAGATCACAAAGGGAATGCACATTTCAAGAGCTCCAGGCTAACGTACACTGACAATTCCAGAGGATAAAGGACATGCAGTGGGAAGAGCGCTTGCAACATCTCATAATATGTTGATCATGATGTGCAAAGCTACCGGGGTCAAATGGACAAACGTCCCTCCTTTCACAGAATGGTGTTTCGTTAAGGGTGACAATGCCATTCATCAATACTGGAAAGAACATTTTTAACGACTCAGCAAGAGTCCACATTGGCAATGGATGCTCTCCAGGCTATTCTCGGTAGCACGGCAGCACAGTGGTGAGCACTGCTGCTTCACAGCTCCAGGGACCTGGGTTCAATTCCCCAGCTTGGGTCACTGTCTGTGTGGAGTTTGCACATTCTCCTCGTGTCTGCGTGGGTTTCCTCCGGGTGCTCCGGTTTCCTCCCACAGTCCAAAGATGTGCGGGTTAGGTTGATTGGCCATGCTAAAATTGCCCCTTAGTGTCCTGAGATGTGTAGGTTAGAGGGATTAGCGGGTAAATGTGTAGGGATATGGGGGTAGGGCCTGGGTGGGATTGTGGTCGGTGCAGACTCGATGGGCCGAATGGCCTGTTTCTGCACTGTAGGGTTTCTATGATTCTCAAATACATGAGTGAATCCCCATCATTGTAGAGCTGCAACAAGCAATCAAACAGATGAAAAACAATGAAAGCCTGCACATCTAATGGTATTCCAGCCAAGGTCTTCAAAGGCTGTGGACATTTTGCTCACGTCAAGACTCCATGTAGTCGTCCTATGAGATTGAGGAGAAGCAACTCCTCCTTCGGGAATACGATAATTGTAACTATATTTTCAATATAGGTCATGCTGTAGAAACTATCAAGGTATTTCCCTCTTATTCATGGCAGGTAAAATGTTGACGCTCATTCTCTGAATCACCCTTAATTGTGTGGCTGAGGAACTTCTCCCAATGATAGTGTGGCTGAGGAACCTGCTAACATGGTCTTTGTTGCCAGATAAATCCTAGAAAATGTCAAGAACGAGCACTATTTGTGCTCTATTTAGAGAGCCTAGAAAAACACCATCTGAGTTGGTTCTCCATTTTTAAAAATGTAGTATATCTACGTTTGCTGGCTAGATAAAGCTAGGTGGGAAGGTAAGCTGTGAGGAGGCTACAAAAACGATGGATGAAAGGTGATTGGGCAAGAACATGGCAGAGGGAGTACAATGTGGGGGCATGTGAAATTATTGACTTGTATAAAATATTTTTGCTTTCTATTCAAGTTCAGCAAATGTTGATACTCAGTGGGGGTCGGGAGTCCTTGTGTGCATTCACAAAGTTAACATGCTGGCACACCAGACAATTTGAGAAGGCAGATGGTATATTAACCTTTTATTGTAAAGGTGTTGGAGTGTAAGGAAGTCTTGTTGCAATTATGTAGGGTATTGGTAAGACCAGAATCTGGAATACTGTGTATTTGGTCATCACAGAATATGCTTTCCTTCCAAGAGGTGTAACAAAGGTTCACTAGTTTGATTCCAAGAATGAGATGGCTGTCCAAAGAGGAGAGATTGAGTAGAATTTTAGGAGAATGAGAAGTGGTCTCATTTAAACATTTAAATTATTGATTGGATAGACACTAAGACTGTTTTCCCAGGCTGTAGAGTCTAAAATTCGGGTCATAGTCTCACGATAAGGAATCAACCATTTAGGACTGAGAGGTGAAGAAACTTCTTCACTCAACGGGTTGTGAATCTTTGGAATTCTCTACCCCAGAAGATTGTAGATGCTCAGTCGATGAATATCAAGACCAAGAGAGAGACACTTTGGGCATTACTGGGAAGTCCTCAATATAGTATCAAGGTGGGAAGCTAGAGTTCACAAAAACAAGCCATGATTTTATCAAATAGTGGACAAGGTTCAATGTGCCTGTTCCTGCTCCCATTTCTTCTGAAAAGCACATTCTTATTTCAGCACTGTCACCAAGTTAGGATTACTTTAGACAACAGTGCAACAATATAAAGAGAGCGTGATACCAATGTTCTTTCTAGCTCCTGAATGATTCTATACATCAGGGGAAATCTTTTAGTTGGTTGGGTTAAAACAACTAGCTGCGTTTGCCTCTGCCATTCCATGCGTTTCTCTCTGGCCTTGATTTCTGTCTAAGGGCCATGTGACAAAGAAGTTTGGGGAAATGATTTGGTGAATTCAGTACAGGAAAGAGCACTGCAAAATAATGGTTGTTTTAGATCAGCTCTGATGCTATGTCTTGGGTCAAAGTTGGTAATTGACTCTAATACCCGTTATGTTAATCTTTACAAAGAATGACTTTTAGTTTACTCCTACCCTGGAGATATCTAACTGATTTTCAAATTTACACAGCTTTGTGAAGCACACGTCTTTATATCTGCTTCTGTTGATTTCCCCAGTCTGCAATGAGTAAGTGAATCTCAGGCAGGGTGCCCATGGGCATGCTATAATTGGCCTCCGTATTCCCCAAGTAGAGAGGACAAAGAAATTCAACAAGTGTTCTCCCTTCAGATGGTCTACACAGTGATTCCTGCTGGGGGATCTGTGCATGAACAGAAGGACAAGGTTTGATTTAGTCGTGATAAATAACCTCTAGTTAAACAGCCAGCTAATACTAATGCATGGACAATGGCAAAAACATAGAATTTTATAGAAATTAAAACTAGGAAAGTGAAGACTTCAGTCCAGCTTGGTCTTGATGCTTTTGTCCTCCATTTAGCTCATCAGCTTCTCCAATATGTTCTTTCAATTTACAGCAAAACTATATTCTAGTACAAATCTGTACCTTCAGGAGAAGGTATATTTTGAGATGACCAGGGCACACCACCCCGCCCTATCCCATGGCTAATCTAAGGAGCAATTTACTATAGGCAATCAACCTAACCTACAAATCGTTGGTCAACAACATCTGGACAGAAATAAAAGTTTCAGATACATTTGACCATTCGATTCTTTAAAATTTCCAGTATTTGTACTTTTTCTTCAGCTCCGATAAATATCATTTCAAATTCTGATGTTTCCTCCTCAGGTAAATGAGGGACCCTGGAAGTGGGGAGAATACATTGTGCAGGTAAACAGTGCATTCTTCACTGGCATTTACGGCATGTGGAACCTCTACGTCTTTGCCATCATGTTTCTGTATGCTCCGTCCCACAAGTGTTACAGTGATGCTGATCACTCAAATGGTAGGTATCCCTTTTAGTAAATTAAATCTAAAGCTGAATGTCTGAGAGCTTTGTTTCTCTGGAATATGATGCTGGGAGGGAGTGGGATCTTCAGTTTGTCCTTCGGTTTATGTAACTGTATATTCAACTGTACACTTGAATGGCTGATTTGGTAGGTTTATTATGATCTGGTACAGGCTAGACAGGAAAATATCACCTTTCTATGCTGAAGCAAAGATGATGCGGATGCTATAATTGCGCTCCATTACTGCATTTTTTGTGTTCATTTTAAAGTGGGGAACTGATCTTTTTTTTGCTACAATAGGGTAACAAATGAAAACAAACACTAAACTTGCAAGGGGCCGGTTAACGCCCGTCCTCAGCAAGGGGCAAGGGCCGGTTAACGCCCGTCCTCAGCAAGGGGCAAGGGCCGGTTAACGCCCGTCCTCAGCAAGGGGCAAGGGCCGGTTAACGCCCGTCCTCAGCAAGGGGCAAGGGCCGGTTAACGCCCGTCCTCAGCAAGGGGCAAGGGCCGGTTAACGCCCGTCCTCAGCAAGGGGCAGCGGCCGTTTAACGCCCGTCCTCAGCTTAAATGTGCCTTATGCACAGTTCGATGATTATTTAATGTGTCACTCTTTGCGTAAAGGAGATACTTTCTAATATTTTAAAGTTTGTGTATTATTGTCACAAATAGACTTACATTAACACTGCAATGAAGTTACTTTGAAAATCCCTTAGTCACCACACTTAGACGTCTGTTTGGGTACACTGAGAGAGAATTTAGCATGGCCAATGCACCTAACCAGCACGTCTTTCAGACTGTGGGAGGAAACCGGAGCACCCGGAGGAAACCCACATGGACACAGGGAGAATGTGCAAAGTCCACACAGTCAGTGACCCAAGCCAGGAATCTAACCTGGGTCCCTGGCACTGTGAGGCAGCAGTGCTAACCACTGTGCCACCATGTCACATCAGTCAGGCATCTAAGTGCATGACTGTCAAATGTGAAAGTGTAAACATGTCACCGATGCAAACTATCATATTTGCATCCTGCTCAAATGTCATTCATAAAATGGATTGTCATAAAGATCCAATTGGTTCATTCATATCTTTTTATGGAAGCAATCAGTCCCACACCAAAGTGGCTGACTTTTAATCGAGTCTGAAGTAGCCTAGTATTCCACTAATGCATCCTGTATCCAACTGTTGTATACTACAGCAGTTAGAGAGGATTGCATGCCACCACCTTCTTGGAGAAGCTAGTGGGAAACTAGGGAAGGATAATAAAAAGCTGGCCTTTCCAGAAATCCCCACATCTCTAGGATACCTTTTTAGAAAAGCAACAAATCGCAGATTAACAACCAGGATCCATCATGGCCAAGTGCCAGAGAGCTACAGAAACTAGCAGTCAAAAATCAACCGTTTATTTTTGTAAATCCTTTCAACCATTACCTTTTAACCCTCAGCATCCCCCTCCCACATAACCGAAAATTTAAAAATGAGGATCATGCCATAAACATTATAATTACATTTCTCGCTAACCCATTAAACATTTCCATGTAGCTGTCATTTCTTTGGTTGAAGTTTTCGAGCAGTATTTTGCACTGCAGGCCTGCCCATCTTCCAGATTCTTGGGGATTTTCAAAGCTATTACTGTCAGCTCTCAAATATATTGAATAAAGGTGCTCAATCAAATGTACAAGCGTCTTTTCGGAACGTAATTAAGGTCACAACCCTTCCTCGTGAGTCAAATAAACACCATCACAATTCTACAGTATGACATCATAAAGTTCACCTCAGTCAGGCAGCAAGGACAATTTGTGCACCAATCACACTGCCTGATGAAAGGAGTGAAAGTAAAGGAAGTAAACAAAATCTTCCTGTGGTGACCTAATAGTGTTCTGGTTTCTTGTGTTTCCGAGGTGATCTTGGAATAAACGGTGGTGAGGAACTGCAGTTGACGACCACCATCACCCACGCTGATGGACCAACTGAAATTTACAGATTGGCTGGCAAGGAAGCACAAGAGTAACCATTGGAAGGAATTGGGAGAAACCATACCAGCAGCACAAGTCAAATGAGGATTCCCCTGTGAAATGGGAAAACTGTATAAATCTGCTCAATTGTATACAGACTGACATGTGATGGGGGCGTGCCTGTTGGAATTTTTGTTGCTGGTGAGATGGGACTCCTGCTTCCAATAATTTTACCACAACTTGTAATGCCTGTGGAAGATTCCAGAACTGCCTTTTGTGAAATAGGATTATTTCCATTTTCGAAAGAATTCAAGTGCACATTGATTTGTCAAAGCAAATTACCATCACCGTAGTTTATATCTCACTGAACATTACTTTCTGTAAGTATATGAAATATCGTAGCGTTGCAACTTTGTGTAGGCAGCCACCTCCAGTGCTCAAGGGATTGGTCCTAAGTGAATGTGCAAGAGGGAAAAGAAAGAACTTGTATTTAACAGCGCCTTGTGATGTCCTCTGCCCAAAGTGCTTTATATCCAGTAAATTACATGGAGGTAATGGATTTAGATTCACATCTTGTAAAGAAGGGCATTCGTGCAGTTGGAATTTCTGGTGGACATGAACATTACTCTTAATACACTCTTTTATAATGTACACTGTAAAAACATTTTTAAACTTAGATTATCTGCATACACATTTTTAGGTGGTTTTAAATATGCATTCCTTTTGAAAAAGGTTGAATGCTGTATACAAACAGATTGACTGTAAACCAGTCGTGCTCATACTGTAGCCTGAACCCCTGCATGTGACACTCTTCTCCTATTGGCAACCTGGTGCTAGTGTTGTGCGTGGACTTCCATCTACAGCAATGAGATGTTGTCAGAGTGTCAATGTTCTTGTGCAATTCTTTTGCTGTCCAGTGAAAGGAATTAAAGAAATGATTATAGATAGCAGAGTTATTCCAACACTTAAAGCAAGTAAAAAGACTCTTTTAAACCATATGATCATCAGAAACATTTTACTTTTGGGAAAGTACTGGGCCTTCATTCCAAGGCACTGGCTGGGGATATGAATCCCCCTCTACAAAAAAAGTAATTAAGAATTTTATCAAAAAGTGTGCCTTGTTCTTGTCCCATTTTCTCTCCTGAAGATGCTGGGGTCCATTATCTCTCTCGATCAGCAATCACCACAATTTCTATTCTGAGTGTTGGCTGACAATTTAACATAGGACAAGGACACGACAATTGGACCTGATCATGTTGATTTAAACATCTGCTTTCCAGCAAATGTCATTGGATACTGATCAGGGACACATTGATGATTATGGCTGATTTTTGTTCTTTTAAGTTTTCCCTCATCTTGCCCAGGCCACCCAAGGCCAGTTATGACATGGAAGCTGCTGCTACAGCTGAGATAGACTGAGGGGGAAAAAAAAGACATCATCCAGGTCTATATGGTCCCGTACCACACCGTATTGTTAATCGTCAAAGAGGTCAGGAGAATCGTCCCTAATGCTTTTAAGGTGTCTCTCATTTAGTTGATCAAAAAAAAATCTAGCGTCAATGAATAGATGTGAAGTAGGACTTGACATCAGCAAATATTAAGTGAAGGCATTAGTCAAACATTCAAAACATAAACCTGTTGATTAATGTAAGCATCAGACATATGTATCTTGCTATAGGGGTATATTGCACAACACTTTCTTGAGCGATAAAAGCTGAAAAATAGACTACATTGGCCACTTTTTATTTAAAAACAAAAGGGATATGGCATGTCCTTTGACTCGAATACTGAGGTAAGAATTACACTCCTTTGGACATATAGATATTTAATGATGTAGAATTAATATTTTAGGTGGCAAAAAGGTGATTAGGTTTTTTAAAACTTGGAAGTAGGTTTGCTTGTCTGCTCATTTTAAATAAAGTTTGTACTACTGTGATTTGTGTACAGCCTCGGTGACTGACCAAATTGTTATTAAACAGCTAGAATATTGGCCTTTCCAGCTGACACAATCAGGACACCATGACTTAAGAGTATTGTGATAGACATTCAACTTGGATGCTGAAAGGGTATTTCCCCTTGTGGGAGAAACTAGAATTAGGGAACACAGTTTACAAATAAAGGAGTCATCCATTTAAGTTGAGGGTGAGAAGAAATTGTTTTCTGAGAGTAATGAGTCAATGAAAGCAGAGTCATTGAATATTTTTTACGGCTGAATGATATTGACACCTTTGTCAATCAAGAATCTAAGGGCATAGGGTGTAGGAAGTAACTTGGATTGAGGCCACAATCAGATCTTAGAGTGGCAGAGCAGTCTCAAGGCATCAAATGTCCTACTACTCATTTATAATTTTGGAATTTGTTGCTCAGGATGACCAGATAATGATTTCCCTTGAGATTAGACAGCTCCTGTAACAGTCAATTAATCTACAATGCCAGGTTCGTACCCAGGAGACCAGTTGAAAACCTATCTCGCTAACTCTGGAAGGTGCACATTTTCACAGGAGTGCTGACGAGCAAGCGATTCTCTAGAACTTCGCGCATGTGTCGTTTCTCTCGTTAGTCCCAGCCTCTTTTTTTAAAAAAAATCAATTTTAAGTTGAAAGCCTGGGATTCAGGAGGGCAGGGGACAAGCTGAGCACCAAACACCCTGTAAAATTAAAGAAATGTGTGTTTGGAACTCGTTGGCCTAGCTTCTATTCTCATTGCTTCAACCAAAATAGGAAAGTCACAATGGTTTCTCTACTCAGACTAGTTAAAATTGCAGTTGGTGCCTAATGCCATCATTGTATCCTGATCTGCATATTTGAAGACACATCCCAACCGCTTTACTTAACTATCCTTTTCATCTCTTCAAATGAGCAGCAGATCAGCCCATGGTTTCTGCTGGTTGAGTAGATCTACAAATCACTCCTTGGGCATTGACAGGTTATTGTAGCGTCTGTCATCACTGTTGAGCCTTATTCAGTTCCCCCAGCCAGCCACCCATGAGCACTTACAAATAGGAGTCACTGGAAAACTGATTGGGGAACAGTAACACTAATTGGTGTTTTATATTTTAAAAAATCCTTTTCCTCCCCAGACCCTCCTCCAAACTTCTAGCCCAAGGGAGTTGAATGCTGAATCCGAGTGTGGTTATCTATTGCAGCTCTGGCTGACATTGGCAGAATCAATGCAAACCTGGGATTTCCTTCATACACACAACTTTGTTTCACACCTAATAGTACTCTACCACAAACTTACTGATCCTCATTCAGAAGATGAAAGGTTTTCCCTTCCACTCTTCTAAAGACAGTGCATCATACTGGGAATGAACCCGCAATCATCATTAAACAACTGGTACCTAAACTGTTCTGATGCACCATACAGTTATTTCTGGTGTCCTGAATAATCTGTCCGTGGCTCCCTCCTGTTTCTCATCCACATGCTGTCCTTTGGATGCTGACAATACCCAGCTCTGCCTCACCACCAGCTCTCTCACCCCTCCACTATTGCTAAATTATCAGACTGATATCCACCATCTAGTTCGATGAGCAGAACTTGCCTCCAAAATAAATATTGGAAAAACAATTTGTCTGATGTTCCCAATACAAACTCCGTTCCCTAACTGCAGATGCCATCCCTCACCCAGGTAACTGCAGCTGAATCAGATTGTTCACAATGTTGGTGTCCTATTTGGCCCTGAGAGGAGCTTTTCACCCCATGTCTCCACCCTCATCAAGACTGTCAAAATACACCTCTGTAATAGCAACTGACCACCTCTTTCAGTTCACTTGTTGCTGAAACATTAATTCATACTTTTGTTACCTCCAAACATGACTAATCCAACACACTCCTGGCTGCTGTCTCACATTCCATTCTCTGTAAACTTGAGGTCATCCAAAACTGTTGTCCTTGTCTTTATTTACACCGAGTCCCAACCAGCTGTTTACTGGCCTACACTGGCTCACAGTTAAGCAATGCCGCAATTTTTAAATTCTCTTTCTTGTTTTA
Source organism: Mustelus asterias (assembly GCF_964213995.1). Lineage (NCBI taxonomy): Eukaryota > Metazoa > Chordata > Chondrichthyes > Carcharhiniformes > Triakidae > Mustelus > Mustelus asterias. The sequence goes on along the minus strand of NC_135808.1, from coordinate 87,293,111 downwards.
AATCCCTCCGTGACTTTACACCTCCCGATTATTGTAATCTCCTCTATCCCCATCACCCTCAGACAGCTGTTATTATATCTCAGAAAGCCAGGTGGTGAAGGATAGTGTGGAGCTGAACCTTTGCACACTTTTTAAGCTTTTATTTACAGAGATATATATTACAAACATGCACCTCGAAATCCAACAACTACGGTTTCATTCTGTCAAAATATGTGTAGAAATATATTTTAGATAAAGGAGCAAAAGTGAATTCTCAATTAATGTACACTACATAAATATAATTAAATACTTAATTGCATAATAACTAAGATGGGTTCCTCTAATTCTGGCCACATGTGCATCTCTGATTTTAGTTGTTCCACCATTGGTGGCTATGTCTTCAGCTGCTAAGGCTCTAAATTCTGAAATTCCCTTCCTAAACCTCTCCACCTCTCTTTCCCTCTTTTTTAAGGTGTTCCTTAGAATCTACCCCTTTGATCAAGCTTTGGCTATCTGTTAATATCTTATGTGGCTTGGTGTCAAATTTCACAATGTGGAGATGCCGTCGTTGGACTGGGGTAAACACAGTAAGAAGTCTCACAACAACAGGTTAAAGTCCAACAGGTTTATTTGGTAGCAAACGCCACTAGCTTTCGGAGCGCTGCTCCTTTGTGAACAGATCTCCCACTCACCTGATGAAGGGGCAGCGCTCCGAAAGCTAGTGGTGTTTGCTACCAAATAAACCTGTTGGACTTTAACCTGGTGTTGTGAGACTTTTTATTGTGTCAAATTTCACACACACCACTTTTCTGAAGTGTCTTCGGATATCTTATTAACTCAAAGGTACGATGCAAGTTGTTGCCCAAAGGAAGAACCGCTAGCACTGGCTGCCAGCATGAGCTGTTCATGTTGTAGTCCTGGCTCTGCTATTCCTGGTGTAGTAGCAGTGGTGAATACATTTCTTTGCAATGTTAAAGGCTTTGGTACACCTTATTCATAGGTTGGGATTGTTGTCTCAGTCTTGGATGTTCTTGTTATGTGCACTGAAATTGAAGGTTGCAGAATTTTTGATTAACAGTGGTAATTATACTTTGATAGAACACTGCTGTGCAACACTTGTCTTGCATTTCTGGGGTGTGCAACACTGAATAGCTCTGTGGGTTACCAAAGCTTTTTGTGATAAATCGGATGGTTTCTGAATCTGTTTCTTGCAGTCCATTGCAGTATCGGAGGAAATAAAGTGGCGATATCAGGATCTCGGTGTCTCTGTAAAGTAAATGCAATGTTAAAGGGGCTTTAGCAGCAGCACTGTTTATTAAATGGTGACTCCCAGGTTTGAATTGCCTCATTGCAGCCATTTGACGCACCCAACACTTCACCGTGCTGAAGGAAGAAAATTATTCTGAGAATGTCATTCCAGAAGCACTAGCACAATAGTTCAAGGCAAACAGCTTAAGACATTTTTGGTCAAGGTCTGGGATTCGCTGGTTTGACTATTTACTTATGACGTTTTCTGCTACAGAACTGCTTTAAGATGAAGTTTTATTGACCAGGTGGTCAGTCAGCAACTGCTGAGCAGGATGTAGATTTTTGAACTTTACTTTAACTTGCTATTATTTAAATTCTCAGTGGGTTGGGTGGGAGGATATAATTTCCTTCCCTGTGGATGAGTGGACAGCAGTTACAATGTACCAGTAGTGGGGTACTGCTGGTATAAGATACAACCTTGAACAGACAATTTGTGTCTCAGTTGAGTTTTCAGTGAGACTATCAGCTCTTTGATTATCTAAGGCACTTCTTTAAGGAACAAATCGTGCTGGAACAGCTCAGACTGCTTTTACACAATAGCTCTCTTTCCCACCAGTTTAATCCTGTGCCTGCTGTTGCTGGCACAATCCCAGCTTCACTTCAATAGCAGAGGGTCACAAACTCAAACATCTGGCATACGACTGGGCTAAACTTCCACTGAAAGATTTGTCTCAATAATGTACAGCATTACCCTACTGTGTCTTACTCTCCTTAGCCAATTTATTCATAGTTTAGGATTACATGGGAGAACTCAAAAAAACAAAATTTCCATTTTCTCCAAGTTTAATTTCTACTTTAAATCCATCCTGACTTTTTTCTCCCTCAAGTAAGAGGCGTTCATGATGCATTCACCTACAAGTGAGTAGGAATCTAGTTCCTGGGTTAATTTCCAACAGAGTACTTGAGTCCGATGTGAACAAAGTGGTCTCCTCAACAGCATTTGGTAACAGTCAACCACACCATTCTTCTGCATCACTCTTCGTTCTCGTATTCTATGGGACTGTCCTCATGTAAGTCACTTCTATCTATCTTAATGCATCTCCTCCAACTGTTTCTTTTTATCTTTTGTGTTCAGTAATCACTGGAGTTGTCCAAGGATTCAGGCATGACCCCCTTCTCCTCCTCCTCATCTAACATGCTGAACCTAATGATATCATCTTCAAGGAAGGGACCTGATTCAATCTGTGCTAACCATACCAAGCTCCACTTCGTAGTGAATGCTCAACTCCACAACTGCTTCTATGCTATCATACTACCTCTCCAACATTGCGTCTTGGATTAAGCAAAAATTACACCAAATTAAAAATGGGAGGACTACTGCTTTCAGTCTTTGCTGCCTTATCATTGATTCTAGCTCTTCGCTGATCATATATTATGTTGAAACCGGCCATGTGAATCCTTGTTATCCTGTTGGAACCAGAGCTCAATTTCAATCCTATCATATCCTATAATTCCACTCTGCCGCCTTACCTTTTTATATTGTTACCTCATACCCACCTTAGATAATCTTATCCACATTTTTATCACCTTGAAATTCAATTTTTCCAATTCTGAGCAGCAAATGACATCACTTAAAAAGCAGTGTTTGTACTACAGAAGCCAGATGAACAAAAGTGAAGCTTGATAGAATGGAGGACTTAGAAGAAAATCGGTGAACTAGTGGAATATGTGTACTTGATTGTAACTGCTAACAAAAGAAATGGCAAATTTTGAATATGCTTGGACTTCATAGAAATATATAAAGGCAATTATTTGTTTTAAAAGTAGAAAGTTATGAGTTATTGGGTATGAACATTTTGAAATATTCACTTAACATGGTAAATTTTGTTTCAATGTTATTGCAGTTAAGCCATTAGTTAGTTTTAGATTGGAGTGAGTTAGTTTACCAAAGGGAGTGACTAAGCTGGTATATATTTTGTTTTGTAAAATCAACAATTAGTCCCATCGTATCAATCACACAAAAAGGTCTTGTGGTGCAGTGGGTAGCGTCCCTGCCTCTGAGCCAGAAGCTCTGGGGTCGAGTCCCATCCCAGGATTTGATGGCCAACGAAGCTGTGTTCATAACGTGGCAATCTGTAAAATTCTCCCAACACGTCAATGACAAGTGGTAAGAGCAGGAGAGACTTCTGGGTTAGTACCCTTCAAGCTACTGCGGCAAATTAGTAACCTGTTCCAGGAATAATTAGCTACGGAAACAGACAAAAAGTCTGCCTTAGCATACCACTAGGTGAAGGAAGAGAATTGGGAATTAATCACACAAAGAAACTGATGGTCTGTACTAAATAAAAGCGATATCAAATAATTCATTTGAGCAATTGTCAAAACTAAATGTTGAGAGGTATTGATAGAGTGGATTCTCAGAGGCTTTTACCCAGGGCTGAAATGGTTGCCACAAGAGGTCACAGGTTTAGGGTGCTGGGGAGTAGGTACAGAGGAGATGTTAGGGGTAAGTTTTTCACTCAGAGTGGTGGGTGCGTGGAATCGGCTGCTGGTAGTGGTGGTGGAGGCGGATTAGATAGGGTCTTTTAAGATACTTTTGGATAAGTTCATGGAAGTTAGTAAGATAGAGGGTTGTAGGTAAGCCTAGTAGGTAGGGACATGTTCGGTGCAACTTGTGGGCCGAAGGGCCTGTTTGTGCTGTAGCTTTTCTATGTTCTAATAAGGCAGTTAACTTACAAATTGCTCTGCATGTTAAATTCTCAATCATAATAAATCTTGTTTTTCCCTTATCATTTAATGTCTCGATTACTATAGACATTAATACTATAGGAATAATGTAGGATCAGTCTGCTGAGAGACAAATCTTTGCATGAGCGATATAGAACCTGTCAGGAATCCAGCAGTCAGCACTGAGCTATGTGTCAAACTAGTGCAATCTGGGCCTTTGTTTTTGGCAAAGTAAACAGCCTATAATATTTGACAACCTTTTTGGAGGCTGAAAAATATCCCACTGAACCCAAATTTATTTACAATTTTTTTTTCCAACTACTCCCACTGCTCCATCTGTCTTCATGCTGGAAAGGCAGTATTGAATCAGTCTTTGACTTGATTTCTAAATCAACCACTTTCAGGTTTGGAAATGGAATACATTGTTCCAACTCATTTTTCCCCGACTGCAGCTGGAGACTCCTACACTGGTACAATTTCACTGGCACTCGCATGCCCTCCAGCATCTCACTCAGTGGTCATTCTTCACATAAAACCAGAAAATGAGCCTTAGCAAGCTATTCAACCATAGGAAGCATCACAGCAGAATCTGGCTTTCCATTGACCGACATCTGATTTACTTACACTTTAGTAGAGGCCCATTGATGGCGGTGAGGAATGTAATCCCTTCTAACACTCCGCCTCCTTTTGCCTGACCCGAAAGTTCTGTAGTCATTTTTATTTATTCTTTCACCGGATGCGGGCATTGCTGGCAAGGCAAGCGATCCATGTAGTGTAGGTACACCCACAGTGCTGTTGGAGAGGGAGTATCAGGATTTTTACTCGGTGACGGTGAAGTGACAGCAAAATGGTTCCAAGTCAGGATAATGCATGGCTTGAAGGGGAACTTGCAGGTAGGTGGTGGTGTTGCCATATATCTACTGCAATGGGGGCCATAGGGGTTGTTTGGGGAGGGGGGCATGTCTTGGCAAAGGAGACATAAGTCATAGGGAATGAGTGGGGAGCATACTTTGGCATGAGAGGAGATAGGGGGTTTCATACCATGGCATGAGGGACCATAGGGGATGGATGGCATCATGGAAGGAGGGACATGAAGTGAATCATTTAAACTTGGCTTTCAAAAGGTTCCCTCATGCAGACTATGGAATCATGACTCTGAAAAGCTGGCCTGACTCCATGAAAATTGCAGAGGGGTAGTACGTAGCCAGGTCAGGAGTGCAAGACACTGTGCCGCCAGAAATTCTTGAATTAAGCCGCCATGCATAAATAAAGTGATTTAGCATGGAAAAATTTCTTTCTTTCTTAACACTTCAATGTCAGCCTATGATACCAGAATTCTCACCTCATCTGACTCCACTTTCTTGCAGAGGTCATTGAGCTGTGACTGGGAATGGGGAATCTGGGGATTTGTTTTTCTCTACTTTTCAAGCTGGGAGATGCTAAAGCCAATCACATTGCCTCACCACCACATCAGAGATCAGCTAACTCAGCACAGATGAAGGACCAATCTGAAATCTTTCCATTTTGTATGGTTCATTATCTGCTGCCACTCAGGTATCTCTTTGCAGGGGTTTGCTGTACCTCTGGGAAAAATTAAGAATGCTCAAACTTCGAAATCCACTTACTTAGGAAATGAAGTAGAACTTCAATTTTAAAATTCCAAATCTTACAATAAATATGCCAAGTAACCTTGTAAATTTATTCATTATTGCAAATGTTTCATCTCCTGTTTCTGTGTTCTCTTGCACCTGTTCCAGCAGTATTCGGAATGAGGCTTAAAGGGGCATCGCTGGTCCATCAACTGCATGGTACATCCTTGCAAAGAGAAAAACATAATGATGCTCGTCAACAATCATGCACATGCTAAAGAAAGGAACCAACATTGCGTCTCCTGATATATCAATGGAACAGGAACATTCGAGCCTTCATCTTTGTGGCACAGTGGTTAGCACTGTTGCCTCACAGCAGGGTGACTGTGTGGAGTTTGCACATTCTCCCAGTGTCTGCGTGGGTTTCCTCTGGCTTCCAGTTTCCTCCCACATTCAAAGATGTGCAGGTTAGGTGGATTGGTCATGCTAAATTGCCCCTTAGTGTCCAAGATGTGTAGCTTAGGTAGATTGGCCATGGTAAATGTGTAGGGTAATGGGAATAAGACAGGGGTCCTGTGTGGGATGCTCTTTGGAGAGTCGATGCATACTTGATGGGCCAAATGGCCTCTTTCTGCACTGCAGGAATTCTATGGTTCTATGGTCTTCGTGGGCTATTTGGGTGCTTCTTGTATGCCATTTATAAAACGGAAATCTTAACCTAACTGACACTAGTAGCTCTTTGTTTACAAATTTCCAATCTGTAATTTGTAACCTCTAATTTACAAATTGTGTACCAATGCAGCAACAGTACTAATCTAGCCCAACAGAATTAAAACAAGATAAAGTAACAAATGAAATGTGACAGTAATTCATCCTGAGTCCAGCTTCTTGAGGTAAAGACCAGGGGCTTGAAAGAAGCAATAAACCAAGGTTCATTGCTTGGGTTTCCCTGCAGCATGCAAATGCACAATGGAGAACTATACAGAGCACACAAGACCAGAAATGACCATTGCAGTCCACCACCTAATTGGTCCTAGTGTCTATAATATTACCAGTTATACCCTATGTGTGGAACTAAATCATAAAGACCAGCTTCAACTTATGCCTAGCACTGAGCTGAGCTCAGATGAGGTGTGGGGAGCACGGCAACCAGTCTCAACACTGAATTCAGAACTGAAAAAAGTCAGGAACCCTGTTCCCATTTGATGTCCAATGATCTGTAAAGTTCACATGCCAGGATACTAACAACAGCTTGATATATATATAGACCTTTAGTATAGTAAAATGCTGTAAGGTACAGCATTATAAAGCAAAATATGACAAGACAATAAAACAGTATTAGGGCAGGACAATCAAAAACTTGGTCAACGATCTAGGTTTTGAGGTGGAAAGTGAGGAAGAGAGACGCAGGAGGTTCAACAAGTTTAGGAGTGATGAGTGAAGGAAACTTTGTGTGGGTTAGGTCATGGGCAGTAGTGTTCTGGATGACCTCAAGTTTATGGAAGGCAGGAAATGTAAGGCCAGTCAGGAATGCATTAGATTCAAGTCGACAATAACAAAGGCATAGCTGGTTGTTTCAGCAGCTGACAAACAGAGGGGGTGCAGAGGGGTGCAGAGTTGGACATTGTCATGTAGGGCAGAGTCAGGGTCAGCTTTTATGCTTTCTTCCATAGTCATAGCCACAGTGTACATCAATGTTACTCATTAGGTTTTTGCCAGAGATCACAATATGAAACATGATCTTTTTCAAGGACCATTCTGAGAATGTTCCAACATGCTGTGCAATGGAACGAGGGGAGGGGACAATTGATTCTGTAATATTTCAATCACTACAAGTGGTTGCTGCTGAGAGGCAAATGCTTCTTGACAGGGGAACAAAGGAGCATTGAAGTAACAAAATGTATTAAAATTTCGAGCCTATAGTTATCATTGGTCCATTTAACTTGTATTAAGCTGAGCCAGCCTTTTCTCCTCCAAGAGGATTCCATTGCATTTTCTCACTAACAGTAAGCAAAGGAGAAAGGATTGAATCCCAGATATTTTGACATCAGTCCCCATAAGACATAGGAGCAGAAGTAGGCCCACCATTCAACAAGATCATGACTGATCTGATATAATCCTCAGCTCTACTTTCCCCCTTATACCCATAACCCTTGATTCCCTTGCTGATTAAAAATCTGTCTATCTCCTAATGATCCAACCTCTACAGCCTCCTGCTGTAAAGAATTCCACATATTCACTATCTTCAGAGAGAAGAAATTTCTCCTCATCTCTGTCTTAAGTGGACGAACCCTTACTCTGAGATTATGCCCTCTGGTCCTAGACTTTCTGACAAGAGGAAACATCCTCTCAGCATCTATCCTGTCAAGTCCCCTGAAAATCCAATGGGCTGGATTCTATGGCCTCACTCGGACATTTCCATTGACCGCCGCTCACCCGCTCCGATTCCATGGTGGGCGGGGTGGTAGAATTCCATCATATATGTCTCAAAAGGGTTGCCTCTCATTCTTCTAAACGCCAATGAATACAGGCCAACCTACCCAACCTCTCCTCATAAGAAAATCCCTCCATACCCAGGATCAACCTTTTTGATTTGATTTAATTTATACATATTGTCACACGTATTAGTATACAGTGAAAAATATTGTTTCTTGTGTGCTATACAGACAAAGCATACTGTACAGAAGGAAGAAAAGGAGAGAGTGCAGAGTGTAATGTTACAGTCATAGCTAGGGTGCAGAGAAAGATCAACTTAATATAAGGTAGATCCATTCAAAAGGAAGGAAAGTTCTTGAGTCGGTTGGTACGTGACCTCAGATTTTTGTATCTTTTTCCCGACAGAAGAAGGTGGAAGAGAGTATGTCCGGGGTGCATGGGGTCCTTGATTATGCTGGCTGTTTTTCCGAGGCAGCGGGAAGCATTACCAGTGTTAATGGATGGGAGGTTGGTTTGAGTGATTGACTGGGCTTCATTCATGACCTTTTGTAGTTCCTTGCGGTCCTGGACAGAGCAGGAGCCACACCAAGCTGTGACACAACCAGGAAGAATATTTTCTATGGTGCATCCATGGAAATTGGTGAGAGCTGTAGTGGACATGCCAAATTTCCTTAGTTTCCTGAGAAAGTAAAGGTGTTGGTGGGCTTTCTTAACTATAGCGTCGGCATGGAGGGATCGGGACAGGTTGTTGGTGATCTGGACACCTAAAAACCTGAAGCTCTTGACAATTTCTACTTCATCCCCATTGATGTAGTCAGGGGCATGCCATCCACTACGAGTGAACCTTCTCTGAACTGCCTCCAATGCCAGTACATCTTTCCTTAGATTAGGGGACCAAACCAGTTCACAGTATTCCAGGTGTGGTCTAACTAGTATCTTGTATAGCTGGAGCAAGACTTCCCTATTTTTATACTCCATTTCTATTGAAATGAAGGTTAACATTGCATTTGCCTTCCTAATTACCTGCTAAACTTGCATACTAGCATTTTGTGATTTGTGAACAAAGACTCCCAAATCCCTCTGTGTTTAAAGTTTAAAGTTATTTATTACTGTCACAAATAGGCTTACATTAACACCACAATGAAGTTACTGTGAAAATCCCCTAATCGCCACACTCTGGCGCCTGTCCAGATACACTGAGAGAGAATTTAGCATGGCCAATGCACCTAACCAGCACGTCTTTCAGACTGTGGGAGGAAACTGGAGCACCCAAAGGAAACCCATGCAGACACAGGGAGAACATGCAGACTCCGCACAGACAGTGACCCATGCCAGGAATTGAACCTGGGTCTGTGAGGCAGCAGTGCTAACCACTGTGCCACGGTGCCACTCCATTGTGCTCCAGTTTTTCTCAATTTATATAATATCCAACTCCTTTATTATTCTTAACAAAGTGCATAACTTCATATTTTCCCACATTATATTCCATCTGCCAAGTTTTGCCTATTCACCTAACCTGTCTATATCCCTCTGTAGACTCTTGGTATCATCCTCACCATTTGCCTTCCCACCTATTTGTGTGTCATCCCCAAACTTGGCAATGGTACATTCACTTCCCGCGTCAAAATCATTAATATATATTGTAAATAATTGTGGCCTCAGCATAGATCCCTGTGGCACTCCACTAGTTACAGGTTGCCATTCTGAAATTGTACCTCTTACCCCAACTCTCTGTCTTCTATCAGCTAGTTAATGTTAGCCTGGGTGGGAGTGGGGGGGGGGGGGGGGGGGGAGCGGGATGATGGGGTTGCAAAATATAACATTTGCTGAAAGCAATGGTGAAAGGCAGTAGACCTCAAGTCCCTGAAATGGATTGTGTTTGGTATACTAATGTAGCGTAGCCCCTTAGGCAAAATACCAAAGAGGTGCAACTGCCTCTGGAATCATGATTAAATGGTGGAATTATAAACAGTAAAGATTGGTACTGGGAGGCTGGTATAGCTCCGCTCTTTAAAAACCAGCGTAAGTATCTAACAATTTGTGGTCCTGACCAATTCTTCAGTGGAATCTTCTGAATTCATGCATTCCTGCAAGATCACTGTACTGAGTTGCACAAAAGCCCAGGCCTGCAGGTAATTATGAAAAGACTGATATTTCTCAGATTACACTATAGTTTCAGTATATGCTAGGAGTTTGGGGGAGGGGTTGCGTATCCAGCAATATCACTGTGTCAGATCCTCAGATGTGGAGATGCCGGCGTTGGACTGGGGTAAACATAGTAAGAAGTCTCACAACACCAGGTTAAAGTCCAACAGGTTTATTTGGTAGCAAACGCCACTAGCTTTCGGAGCGCTGCTCCTTCGTCAGGTGAGTGGGAGATCTGTTCACAAACAGCAAACAGGGTATATAAAGGCACAAACTCAATTTACAGAATAATGATTGGAATGCGAGTCTTTACAGCTAATCAAGTCTTAAAGGTACAGACAATGTGAGTGGAGAGAGCATTAAGCACAGGTTAAAGAGATGTGTATTGTCTCCAGACAGGACAGTTAGTGTGAGTTTGCAAGTCCAGGCAAGTCGTGGGGGTTACAGATAGTGTGACATGAACCCAAGATCCCGGCTGAGGCCATCCTCATGTGTGCGGAACTTGGCTATCATGATAGCTATATGATAGCCAAGCTATATGATAGCCAAGTTCCGCACACATGAGGATGGCCTCAACCGGGATCTTGGGTTCATGTCACACTATCTGTAACCCCCACGACTTGCCTGGACTTGCAAACTCTCACTAACTGTCCTGTCTGGAGACAATACACATCTGGGCGGCACGGTAGCACAGTGGTTAGCACTGCTGCTTCACAGCTCCAGCGACCTGGGTTCGATTCCCGGCTTGGGTCACTGTCTGTGTGGAGTTTGCACATTCTCCTCGTGTCTGCGTGGGTTTCCTCCGGGTGCTCCGGTTTCCTCCCACATTCCAAAGATGTGTGGGTTAGGTTGATTGGCCATGCTAAAATTGCCCCTTAGTGTCCTGGGATGAGTAGATTAGAGGGATTAGCGGGTAAAATATGTAGGAATATGGGGGTAGGGCCTGGGTGGGATTGTGGTCGGTGCAGACTCGATGGGCCGAATGGCCTCTTTCCTGTACTGTAGGGTTTCTATGATTTCTTTCTATGATCTCTTTAACCTGTGCTTAATGCTCTCTCCACTCACATTGTCTGTACCTTTAAGACTTGATTAGCTGTAAAGACTCGCATTCCAATCATTATTCTGTAAATTGAGTTTGTGTCTTTATATGCCCTGTTTGCTGTTTGTGAACAGATCTCCCACTCACCTGACGAAGGAGCAGCGCTCCGAAAGCTAGTGGCGTTTGCTACCAAATAAACCTGTTGGACTTTAACCTGGTGTTGTGAGACTTCTTACTCAGATCCTCAGATGCAAAGTTATAAACCATGTTTTGGTTTAAGCAACGAAAAGCAAATTATAAAAATGCCATGAGTGCTGCACCTGGACTGTTCCACAGGGCAGGTTATAATTTTATAGCATTTACATAAAGGAATCTTTCTCTTTGCTGTGTTGAGTAAATAAAGCAATACCTTCAGAACACTACCCCCTTGAGTTTTTGTTGCACCTTAGCACCAACGTTTTATTGAGGAAAGAGCAAATTGCAAGGTTATTGATTGAATCCTCCCAAAAAGCAGCTGACCATTTGCCAAGATACACTTCCATGGATGCCAGCCAGCAGCCTCCAGTAAAAGCCTAGAATTGTAAGTGTCACCAGTTTATTTAACCAAAGGTTACATGAGGAGGAAGGCAGCATCACAGCTAATCCCAGTCCGGTCTTCATCAAACTTCTATGACTCCTTTCCAGCTGGCTACCAGTCAGAAAGATGATGCATCCCTCACTAATTGTAGCATGGGAGAAAGCATGACACACATAGCAACCACTGAACAATCCAGCATTAAAGGTCAAGTCTGTCATGAATTATCTGCCCTATTCTTACTTTTACAAAAAGCTGGTGAAGTTTATCGAGCAGAACTCCTGCCAGTAACAGAGAAAACGTATTTTCAAAAACTATTCGGCTGACTAAAGCAACAAACCTTGTTATCAGGTCTGTGTTAAGCCTGGTGACCTTTTATTGCTAATGTTGCTATGGCATTGTTGTTATGCAATATATACATTTATTAAATGTCTAGTCTTACAGTCTGAAGAAAGAAGCAGCACCATGTTGTTGGAAATATTCAACTGAGGAAAGGATTCTGTCAATAAGAACTCTGAGACTAAATACTACAGTAGATTCCAGTTACTAATAAAATCAAAATCCCAGCTGATAATAAAACAGCTCTCCCATACTAAACCATTTTTTCCCAAGATTATTTAACCAATTCATCCTAAAAGACCTGAATAGTCCCAGGTTTGAAGCAAGGGCTGAGTTCAATTATCTGTTCTTAGCTGGGGGCAAAATACTTGGCCAGTTTTACTGGATTAGGAAGGAGAAAGAAATAGCCGAAAATTCACTATTCTATAAAAAGGGATTTAATTTTATAGTGGTGAATATATGCAATGGACAGCTCAGTTCTGCAATGGGGACTGATAGAAAGGCAAATTATTACCTAACTGGAAAGCAGATTCAAAATGTGTCCAGGCAGAGGGATCTGGCTGTCTATGTTCATGAATCGCAGAAAGTCAGTATGCAGTTGCAGCATGTAATAAAAAAGATAAATGGGATGTTGGCACTTATTGCAAAGGGACTGGGGTATAAAAGTGGAGAAGCAATTGTACAGGGTGTTGGTGAGACCACATCTGGAGCATTGGCCGGAATTTTACCGCCTCGCCTGCCCCAGAATCGGGGTGGGCGAGGCTCACAGAACAGCATTCTCCATTGGCCTCGTGCGTGATCTTACGAGCCTCAGTCGGGCGAGGCGGTGAAATTCCAGCAAATCTGTCCAGTTTTGATCTCCTTATTTGAGGAGGGATGTGGTGGCATTGGAGGCAGTTCAGAGGAGGTTCACCAGATTGATTCCAGCGATGAAAGGGTTGTCACATGTGGAGAGATTAAACAGTTTGGGCTTATACTCACTGGAGTTTAGAAGGATGAGAGGGGATCTGGTCAAAGTATATAAAATTTTAAAAGGGATTGAAAAAGTCAATGTAGACCAAATGCTTCCTCTTATGAGGCAATCTAGGACAAGAGGTCACAGGTATAGGTTGAGAGGCGGTAGATTTAAAACTGAGATGAGGAGGCACTACTTCACACAGAGGGTGGTGAATTTGTGGAACTCACTGCCCCTCAGCGCAGTGGAGTCTGAATTGTTGAATGGTTTCAAAAAGGTGATAGGTATATTTCTAAGAAGAGAAGGGATATGGGGAACAGGAGGGGCGATGGATTTGACACCAGGGAGAGATCAGCCATGGTCTGATTGAATGGGGAGCAGGCTCGAATGGCTGAATTTGCCAACTTCTGCTCCTAATTCTTATGTTCCTGTCAGCACATTTAAAAATAAATACTACAAGAAAAAATTAATAGAAAGCTGTAAGTCATAGTATGGGATAAGGTATTTCCTAGAAATTGGGGTCAGATATGTGAATTGCAGTGGTCTTTTCCATTCCTCTATTACTATATGATGTAGGAAGTTTGATAAATTATAAATTGTTTCCTCTATCATGAGGATGCTGACTGAAGCTGGAGTACTTTTCCACAGTTTTCAGTTCCCCTCCTATATTGTACAAGTGACTATTTGTCATGTGTAGGTCTGAACAGTCAGAATAATGGGCCTTGAGGAATACCTCAGCCTCATTTAAAGTTTAAGTTTATTTATTGATTTGATTTGATTTGATTTATTGTCACATGTATTAACATACAGTGAAAAGTATTGTTTCTTGCGCGCAATACAGACAAAACATCCTGTTCATAGAGAAAGAAATGAGAGAGTGCACAATACAGCCATAGCTAGGATATAGAGAAAGATCAACTTAATGCAAGGTAAGTCCATTCAAAAGTCTGACAGTGAAGAAGCTGTTCTTGAGACGGTTGGTACGTGCCCTCAGACTTTTGTATCTTTTTCCTGAAGGAAGAAGGTGGAAGAGAGAATGTCCGGGGTGCGTGGGATCCTTAATTATGCTGGCTGCTTTGCCAAGGCAGTGGAAAGTGTAGACAGAGTCAATGGATGGGACGCTGGTTTGCGTGATGGATTGGGCTGCATTCATGACCTTTTGTAGTTCCTTGCGGTCTTGGGCAGAGCAGGAGCCATATCAAGCTGTGATACCACCAGAAAGGATGCTTTTTATGGTGCATCTGTAAAAGATGGTGAGAGTCATAGCTGACATGCCAAATTTCCTTAGTCTTCTGAGAAAGTAGAGGCGTTGGTGGGCTTTCTTAACTATAGTGTCGGCATGGGGAGACCAGGACAGGTTGTTGGTGAACTGGACACCTAAAAACTTGAAGCTCTCGACCCTTTCTACTTTGCCCCCATTGATTTAGACAGGGGCATGTTCTCCTTTACGCTTATTAGTGTCACAAGTAGGCTTACATTAACACTGCAATGAAGTTTCTGTGAAAATCCCCTAATTTTGTCATAATTCTGTCTGCATGTAGCAGGGGCCATGAGAAGTCAGGAAATTTGGCCAAGAGCAGATTCACACTATACATTAGCCATTTGAAGTGCACAGATGGCATGTGAAAGGGAGGCCAAACAGCACTGTCAGTAAAACTGCTAATAATACCCAGCAGGCTATAAATGTGCAGTAACCATTTCTAAATCGTGTCAGGATCATTTTCATTTCACAGTTAACACAGAGTTGGTGGTAATGTTATGTGTGCACTTGTTTTATTTTCTGTAAATCTAATTTACTACGTATGCTTTGTTTCCAAATTGCATTTATGATAAATGTGACAAAAATGGAAAGTTTGTCATTACATTGCTACATATTTTCTGCGGTCAGATTTTTTTCTTAACTTTAATTGGATGCAATCAACCATCACTGAAACAGATTATCTGGTTATTTATTGTAGTGCTGTTTGTGAGACCTTGCTCCCTGCAAACTGGCTGTTAATTTCCACCACTTTACAACAATGACTACAATTAAAAGTACTAAATTGACTGCTTAGTGTTAGTGCTTTGGGATGTCCTCATCAAAATGCAGCATATAAATGTTAGTTTTTCTTCTTGATTAGGTTTGTGCAACACTTTTTGCTGAACAAGAAACTGAGATCAATGAACTGTAATGGTCACTCTGATATATAATCTTAAATACTGCCTAGTGCCTATTAACTCTGTTCCTTTATATTTATCATAAATATAAATAAACACAGCAGTGATTTTAGCCAATACAATTTGGAATGATGTAATAATTCTACTTTCCAATAGACTAAAATTGTAGTGGAAATCCTGCATAATGACAGTGAATCATTTGCCACAATCAGGATTGTTTCTTCAATCCAAGATAGGTTATCCCAGAAATGGCAGAATTATTAAGATGATCGTGAATGGTATGGTCTCCACTTAAAGGAAACTTTTCAAAATTGTTTGAATGAGAAAATGTTTATTAAAGCCCAAAAGCTAATCCTACACATTCTAGTTGTAGTAACTCAAGGCAGCTCAATGTGGCAAGTATCAAACTAAAAGATTTATTGACCGAGAAGAACTATGTACAACTAAGGGTTTAAAAGCACAATTATACAGGTCCACTCCCAACAATGCCCCGGCTCCAACTGACGCCCTTCAAACCCGGGAATGCATGCCCTTGCTCCCGATTGGCCCAAGTTTGTCCGCTCATACTCCATTAGTTCTGGCCCAGTCACGTGACCTGCGAAGGATTGCCCATTAAAGGGGCCACACTGTCACATTAGTAAAAAGAAGTTTTGAAAATTCTCACAATGGCCTAAAAGGTAAATAAAGATCAGAAGATCACGGCTTGATTTCCAACATTAATTGGGTGATTTTAGCCAGATCAGTAGTTGGAATGCAATGACTGGCCTCAGTAGCTCTGGGTTAGGAAGAGAAAAGAATCATTTTGTGTTTCCACTCCTATTATTTGAAGAAAGCTGCATGTATGTGAATGTGTGCATCAGATGAGGACTGTGTTAGAAGCTACTGTGGTGGTCTCATGATCAAATTGGCCTTTTACTCTTGCTGCCTTGATACACATGTAAAGAATGTCCAATTTGAAAAAAAGAGTACAGGTGGTGTCTGACAGTCTGTATTCCAGAAGCAAGGGACACATTTTGATATGGGTTGACATTAAAGAGTGAAAACATTACCCAAAAACATAGATTTTGACTAGAAATTCAAGAAGTATTTCCTAACAATTGACTCTGAAACCAGGTAGTTTTAAGAAAATAGCACTCTTTAGCCCGTGGCAGAAATTCAAGTTCACCCACATTTTTGCTGTAGCAAGGCATCAAACTGTTGTTGAACATGCATGTATAGTGTATGATTGTGACAAGTGTAGCATTGGAAGGATAAATGCGATTTGGAGTCTGTGATTCCCAAAATTCTCCATCAGTTGGGTTTTTCTCATGTCATTTCTGAGTCTAGAGACTGATTGCAACAACTCCATCATAATTGTATCAATTACAGGCTTGTAGAAGGTGAACTAGATAGACCTTGGTCCACTTTCATTTAGCAATTCCTGATACTGTGACTATTCAGAATGCTTGAACCCTGATTGTTGCTGTCAAATTATGCCATCCTTTGGTGAAAAGATGTATTACTGACACAAATGCACACATCAGCTACCAAATTCTGCAGGTATTCTTTTTACTTTCAAACTATTTTGCAATATCTTACCAAAGTGGCAAAACTCTGTCTCATTTGTATTATATCCAATCGTTTGTTATATAGTTTTAACTACTGTCAGACACGACATTTATTAGCAATAGCCTCAGTGTCAAACATTGAACATTCTCCCATGTCAGAGGAAATTCCCAAGCCTGGTTGTGAAGAGGACATTGAGACTAGGATGCTTTGGCAGAGACTGTTCATTGCTCCTCACAGACCTTAATTCTTCACTCTAACACAATCTCCCCAGTGCTGCCTAACAATTCTTAATATACAGGCCTGAGTATAACTAATCAATATACAATACCTGTTCACCTTATTCCCTTAAACCACTCGGTATTTAACATCCATTAGCAGAACCTATTAGATACTAACAAATTCCCCTCTTTTTAAGTTAAATTGATATGCAAACAAAGACTAGTCTTGAGAAAAATACATAATGATATGTTATTTTATTGTACAATCAATCTTAAACATACTCCATATTGACGCCCATCTTGAAAACATAAAAAACTAGGCTACAACATGAAAGTTTTCCTGTTCTGATAATCCATTATAACACAAGGCAACTAGGGGTATCCAACAAATTCTTTGGACGAGCAGTTAGTTTTGCGAAACAGACAACTGATGACTTATTTTGGAAATCTCCTTCCTTTCCAGCACCTCTTTTCTATTTGCAAGATCAATTCACAACGGCTGGGATTCTTCAAAAAAAAAACTAAGGGCTCAACAGGTGGGAAAACAGGAGAATTTGCTGCCCGTTTTTTGGGTGCACTTACCTGAATGAATCTCTGACACTCTGTGCATCACAGAGTGCCTTAGAGAGATTCACACAGGAAAGTAGGGGGCGGGGTCTCATCCCACTGGCAAGGCCGGCTTCAACATGCTGAACGGGCCAACGCGCATGCGCCAATCTATCAGTGGGAAGATCAGTGTATGCGAACTGGCCCTCCCGTTGCGGTCTCCCGATCACTGACCTTCCGATATCTTCCTAGGTACCCCCTGCCCAATCCGTTGGCCGTCCAACATCCCCTCCAATTGCTGGCTTTCCCGACCCATCCCCTCTCCCCGATCACTGGTCTACGAAACCACTCAGCTCCGATCTCCCGGCCCTCCCCCCACCCATGGCTAACCCCAACCTTCCCCCCCACCCCCCACCCAACCTGACCAACCGCAACCAGCCCCCCCCCCCCCCCCCCCTCCCCAGCCAGTCCTGATCATCCCCACACTCCTACCCCACCGATCCCTTTTCAGAGTGGGAGCAGGTCTCTCCCCCACCACCACTGATCACTCCCCCCAAAATAGGCCCTGTCCTACAGTATACAGTAGACTGCTCCCCCTCTGGCCCCACCACCTTGGCACTGCCCACTGCCTGATACCAGATTGGCACTCCCAAGGAGCACCCCCTTTGCCCCCAACCACCCGGGGGGCCTCAATGGTCTCTCTCCCCACTAGCGGGGTGAGCACAGCTAATCCCTGTTGGTGGGGGCAGTTGTAAACCCCATTGGTGGGAGCCTCTCCTGGCATGGAAATAGCTATTTCCATATGGTAATCAGCTCTGTGTCGATTTCTGTCACTGAGCTAATTATGCTAAAAAAAAGGGGCCTTGGAGACACATTATTAGTGGACACCAGTCGTGAATTACACTAAAGGACCCCAGCTGATGTCTCCCAGCCCGCTGCACTACTTGAGTAGCCCAGCAAGCTTGGAGAATCCTGGCCAACATGTTTTTCATGACTCTCTGTCGAATGGACATTGTCAAAAAGCAAATGGTTAGCTATATAACATTCTACAGACGTATTTTTGTCTGGTTTCCCCTAATATAGGTATTCATTCAGAATACTCGATGAAAACATAGCTATATTTTTTGCTTCACAATCACAAATGTCTCTGCAGATAAGGTGCTTTTAACTATTCTCTATTTTCTTCAGTTCCCAGGCGAATAGACAACATTTATTGTTTCTTCCCTCTAAATTGATATTGAATCATTCTATACTTGAATAATCATTGGGAAGGTTAGTTTGTGAGGTGTCACAAAAAATGACTAATTTCATCCCTTTTGGGTTACACACGTCTGGAAATTTGAGCGTGGATTCTTCTAAGCTTAATTTCTTTAATGTCTTATTTGCCTTTAGCATTTCCCCAACGGTAGCATATTTCAGCATGGTGTCCAATTCAAATACATCATAGCACTCTTCCAGTCTAGTTTGTGTGCATAACCAGTTTAATTGCCCAATTAAGCTTCTTAATTGATCTTTTGCTCCCTTGATTGCAGAGGATCTGGCCTGATTCATCATTATCCTATTAACATTATCTAGGTAAGATTGTTGAGTCAGATTTATTCCCAATTTACCTGCCTAATGTCTAAGCCTACATACTCTAAAGTTCTAGAAGCCTGACTTCTAATTTTGAATTCCTTTATAATTTTATCTATCACAAATTAATCAAATGTCATTGATTTCTCCCTCTCCTCATCATCTACATGCATTAAGAAAATGTCTGTTAGTTTTCCTTCATGGTCCCAATAAACATTGCTGGATCTGCTTTAAGCAGAAGGCAAGCAGCTTTTAATAGAATGGACAGAACTTAAAAATATCATACCCTGCATGCATTGTTTAGCACAGCGGCTCCCAACCTTTCCCTTTATGCAGACCATGGATCATCATCAAAAGCTTTTGCAGAGCACAATGCAATCTTTTAAACACTAATTTTTTACATAGCATATGGCTGACTGGAGTCAAACTTATATATCAATGCGTATCAAAAAACACAGCTGTTTCTAATAGTTTATAATGCACACTCACAAGTACATTGTGGATTATTATACGCAGGATGTTTGTGAAGCAAATTACATTGCGAATAATA
This sequence comes from Mustelus asterias, assembly GCF_964213995.1. Taxonomy (NCBI): domain Eukaryota; kingdom Metazoa; phylum Chordata; class Chondrichthyes; order Carcharhiniformes; family Triakidae; genus Mustelus; species Mustelus asterias. The sequence continues at coordinate 87,273,489 of NC_135808.1, read as the reverse complement.
GTGTAACATCAATTATGATTCATATGAGGTAGATGTAATTGTATTATTATTTTTTCCATGGACCACCTACAGTACTCTTGTGGACCAACAGTGGCCCACAGACCACAGGTTGAGAACCATTGGTTTAGTACGTAAACATACTTATTTAGCCTCCATATTTTTTCCTTAAACCTGGAGACTTTAAAATGCTTCCCTTTCTCTCCCCTTACAAAAATGTTACTTTGACATCAATGAGTTTACATTCCCATATGTATGTTGTTAAAAGTACTGGGAAAATCCTCAAACTTACTTTTCCTGCTGTTGGGGAGTCCACTCTAACTTACTGGGAGCCCAGTTGTTCCTCAAATTCCCAAGCGACAAGTCTGGCTTTATATATACCATTGGGAAATACTTTCTTTGCGCATATCCATTTATGGACAACGTTGGCTGTCCTTTGTTTGGCACTTCTGTGTAAACACTAAACTCTCTCCAAATGTTATGTCCTTTTTGTTTTGCCTCCTTTACCAATTTACCATCTAACTTATAAGTATCCATTAGAGCCTTTCTATCATAGAAGCTCCTACTTGTTGTATCGCCTGTTCTTCGATCATTGATCTTGTTAAACTATGTTCCCTACTAGATCTTCTGTCCTATCTGGACAACTACTACTTGACCTGTTCCTCCTGTGACTAAACTTCCTTTCACAAGTTCTTGATAATTTTCTTCGGCTGAGATCACCATTAGGCCCACTATCAAAACTTATACTACATTTCCTGGCTTTCCACATTTTTACTTCCTTCTGTCAATCCATAGGTATGATATTCTGCCCAATGTCTGTACATTCAGTCAGTTTTTATATTTCCCTGTGTCCTTTCCTGTCATTCCTATCATGGTGGCTTCCCTCCTCTCGCTAGCTCCTTCTGGCATGCATGCCATCCTAGTTCCAACTTTCAGTAGTTGATCTTCGTGATAAATGGGCCTATCCTGATTTACATGACATTTGGTCTACTCTGAGTAAGCCTGTTAACTGCCACAATCTGTTGTTTGTACAGGTCTAGCATACATGTGTGCAAAGTGTAGGGTGAATCATCAGTTTCCATCAGCTGTTTTGGTTCTGTCAATGTATAATCAATGCCGCTAAGCTACATGGAATGTGCGGTCACAGTTTGGTTACCATGTAACTAGATTATCATTTTGTCATCAGTGCCTATAGCTTTTCCTGTATCTCTGCATTCTTTCTGCCCTTCTGTTTTATAATATGCCATGTCTCCAACCTTAAAATTCATTTCTAACACTCTGATTTGATAACCTCAAAGTTCTGATTTTTTTCTGAAAATTCTGCCTTAATAAATGCTCTCCTCCCTGCATGCATGGCTCTCAAATGTTCTGCAAAAATGCAACGAATGGTAATCCCCTTCAAAGGGTTGCTCCCACATATGATCCCAGGGTGGCACAGTGGTTAGCACTGCTGCCTCACAGCGCCAGGGACCTGGGTTCAATTCCCGACTTGGGTCACTGTCAGTGTGGAGTCCGCACGTTTTCTCTGTGTCTGCGTGGGTTTCCTCCGGGTGCTCTGGTTTCCTCCCACGAAAGACGTGCTGGTTAGGTGCATTGGCCATGCTAAATTCTCCCTCAGTGTACCCGAACAGGTGCCAGAGTGTGGCAACTAGAGGATTTTCACGGTAACTTCACTGCAGTGTTAATGTAAGCCTACTTGTGACACTAATAAATAAACTTAAAAAAACTTAAAACTTAAAAAACATATCGAAGGTATCTTCGGTTTTCTGCCACAAACTAGTTGATATGGGCTTTAGCCACCAACCAGCTGAGGCATGTACTGCCATGTACACACTAGAACCATAGAAAAGTTACAGCACCGAAAGAGGCCATTCAGCCCATTTTGACTACGCCCACCAAAAAAAAGAGAACAAAGAAATTCACTGCTCATTTTAATCCTAATTTCCAATACCTGGTCTGTAGCTTTGCAGGTTGCAGTGCTTCAGGTGCCAGATCCAAGCACCTGTTAAAGGAGTTGAGCATTCCAGCTTGAACTATCAATTCTGGCAGTGAATTCCAAATATCCACCACCCTCTGGATGAAAAGGATTTTCTTCATGTCTCCTCTAATCCTTCTACCAATCACTTTATTGGAGCAGTGATCGGTTTACAATTCGGACCATTTTGCCAATCATCGCATGATTTCTCTCAGATTTGTGAAAAAGACCTTCTTCTGCTGCATGCATTGCTACAATATTCAAATTTTCACACATACTCCTGAATTCGTCATTGGCAAATTATCCTCCAATATTAAATAATAAAATTAGTCCATTAAGAATTTAAATGTTGCTTCCAGCCCTGTTCCTGTCCATCTTTCCATTATCTTATTGTTAATTACTTTTTTGTCTTTACTGTAAATTACCATTTGCAGACTAAATCTAGTTGCTGCGTCGACAAACGTAGCAGAAAAATATTTCTTTTTTTTAATCCCATACTTTGAGGTTCATTGTTACGGCATCATTTAAGTCCCTCACCAAAGGAAGACTTACTCCTGGTTACAGTGGTGTTCTGTACATTTTATAAATGTTACATTTTTCACTCATATCTTTGGAAAGTCTAGTGTATTCCTTATGCAGAATCCGTGCATCCTTTAACAGAATCTTCAACCTATAGTCAGAGGGATGTGCAAATTGTTGATGCACTTCTGTAACAATTTGCTTCTTCTCCTTTAACTCCCTATCCCCAGCTGCCATCAATGCCTCCTTAACATTCTGTTTAAAGATGACAGGCCTTAAAGTAATACAATAATGCCCCAAAGGTGTAAATTGCAGATCCACAGATCTCCCAAAGACAATCGCTCCATCATGCCTTGTGTCCAACTTCATTTGGGCCTTTTTCATTGAAGATCTACTTAACAGTAAAGGTGTTTCACTCGACACAACATCAGTATTAACCAAATGATTTACCCATTCTATTTTAAATTGAATTACTATTCTTTTTATTGGTTTCAACAGGTTGCCATCACTAAACCTGAAACAAGTAGAACTGTCATCTTCTTTGGCTTTATTTTGGTCTTTCTTACTTAAAGAATCCATGTAAAACAGTTTTAGTCAGTCCACTCCAGATACCATGGACGTACACCCACCATCTAGTACTGCACCATTGAACAAATCTGCGATAAGGATACTAATTACTGGACTGAAGCTTCTGATGACCAATACAATTTCTTCAGATTCGTCAGTATTGTCCTCCTCACCTTCCATGTCATGTGTTGTCTCAAATTCCCTGGGGGGGGCGATTCTATCAAAAAAACTCTAAGCGTCGAATTTGCATAAAAATTGGAGTAAATCACGCTGTCTTTTTCAGTAGGAGTTTCAAAATGAATCACCTATTCCCGCTGGAGAGACCAGCAGCATAGCGCTGAGGGGGCCACTCCGCATGCACTGATCTGTCATAGTGGAGCAGCCTCCCAATCGCTGTCCAGCTCGATCGCTGGCCAGCCCCATGAGAAGAAAACTAGATTTTGGGGAAGAAAACCAAATATATCTTGAATTGCAACTATTTGTAAGTTTTAACTTGGGCTCCACTGTTTCCTACTAAAAAGTAACAGCCAGTCATTTAAGTACCTCTTTCCTCTGAAGAACCACAAAGACAAGATCGACTACTTTGAAAGGACACACAATTTCAGACACCAAGCAAAAGCAACAGAATTGCTCAAATATCTCTGTTAATTAAAATATTTGTTAATGTTATGTGTGCAGAAAGATATGGGAAAAAGTAGGAAGGATTTCTGGAGGAATTGGTTGAGGAATGGTTCCATACTGGGAGCTTTGGTAGCAGTACAGGAGAGCAAATGCCAGCATGGGAATTGTTTGATGTATAAAGGTGACCACAATGATAGGATTAGTCTTGCAGTGGTTATAGGTACTTGTTGAAGGTTTTCTTTACAAGATCTGCCCCCAGATGTCTCTCAGGTGGTAAAGACCTTTTCCACCATTTCCACTCAATTGTCTGGAGCTGTCACACACTCAATTACAATGTAAGTTGTGAGTGTGTGTGGCAGGCATATGTCTCAAGTGCAATCACATGGTGGGAACAGGCAGATAGTGTCCAATCCCACCAACGGCTGGAAGATTATCAGGTTACTAACCAGAATACAAATTATTAAAATTGAACACTATTATTAAAAACTAACATCTAATTTTATTAGGAACTTGTCCTTTTGGTATAGTAGAGTTGGAAAAGTTAGAAATGGGTCACAGTATAGAACATAGAACATAGAACATTACAGCGCAGAACAGGCCCTTCGGCCCACGATGTTGCACCGACCAGTTAAAAAAAAAAACTGTGACCCTCCAACCTATGGAAAAGATACCAAGATAGTGGGACCATGGAACAGTTATGAGTAATTTTAAACAGCTTAATACAGCAAAAGCTGAGACCTTGAATGCTGCCTGTGAGAAATTGGTTGTGTAAAAAATGGAATGTAGATGTCTCTTCCTCTGAGATAAGAGAGCACAGGATGTAAAAGCCTTGAGATACAGTGATAAATACAAAGATCATTATGTAAATATGTACGGTTTGCAACAGCAACATAAGCTATCTCTGCTTGGTCCAGAAAAGCATGATCACCATGAGGCTGAAGATGATTGGAAAGAGAGAGAGAGAGAGAGAAAGAGAGAGGGGTTAATTAGATGAGAGCCAGGATAAAAGAGACCCTAACTTTGTCCCTGTATAGTGGAGAAACCAGGAAAGCAAAAGAGACTAGGGAGAGAGAAACAGAAAGGATAGCCCAAAGACCAAAAGCTACAAGAAAATAAGTCATTGTTCACTCCCCATCCAGTCGCAATACAGGAAATATAGAGCCTGGGTTAGATTAGTGTAGCAGTAAAACTCAGGCAGTGATTTATAGCTTACCTGAAAACATAATAAACGTGATCTGACTCGATCTCATTAAAGTAGTCTCATGACTGAACTTTTTGCCAGTTTAATCCCATAACAATTAGGGGTTCAAAATCCCCAAGAGTCAATAGTGGCACTATATAATGTTACTGGCTAGGCGGTGAGGACATTTTGGGAGAACATCAGTCTCAAGCTTGTGAGATTGTCCAGCATTCATCTTGGGAGGAAAAACCTTTAGGAAATATGGAGACCTTACAGACCTGCCAATGGTCAAAGGCACTTATACAAGAATAGATCATTTTAAATCATCCAAAAATGTTAAACAGGTCTTCGAGCAGAAACTTGAGTTCATCCAGAGGGTGCTTACAGCGCTCGCTCTTGTACTCAGAAAGATGATGAAATTATTAACTGGAAAGATCAAGAAACTGAGCAACTGAATCAGTAGTTTTGAGATTTGGGACTCTACAAAAAAGGTATGGCTGCTTTGTTGTTGCAGCAACATGCCTTTAACCTGAACACTAGCGCAGCCCTGAATCAGGCTCACGAAGCTAGAAACTAGTTGGAATATCAGAAGAAGGAGAATGAATGTTTAAAAAAAAGAAAATAATTCAAAACAAGCTGTTGAGAGGAAAGATCAAAACGTTTTTTGAAAAAGGCATAGGGAGTTGAAACTATCACTTGGACTGATAATAACTGCTGCCAGCTTCTGCTGAGCAAAATGTATTATTGAGCAGGAGGAAAAATTGTTAGGAGGAAAAGAAGTAAATTATGAAGTCTGCAAACAATAGTTAAAACCGCTGCAAGAAAGGAATGTGTCATTGTCTTTTAAGGAAATTATGACTGGATATTCTTTTCATTGCTTGTGCTTGTGAATACAAGAAGCTTTTGGTCTTGGCTTTCTTACAATACATATAGACAACATCCATTGCATTCCCTTCAACAACTTTCCTTGTTAGTTCATCTTTAGATTAGTCAAGCACTGGCTGCCTTTTGCAAATCTGTGTTAGCTCTCTTTAATGAACTGAAATCTCTCAGTTAATTTTTCCCTGATTATTTTTTTCTAAAATCACTATAAATAACCAGCTTGTGGTCACTATGAAATTTATTGCACCCTTTCTTGAATAAGGATGTCATATTTTCCACTCTCCAAACCTCTAACATTTCCCCATTTAGAGGGAAAATTGAAAGAACATAGCATGCCCTTCCATTATCTTCATCCTCACTTCCTTTAGCAACCTGGGATACAAGACAGCTGGAGAGTTGACTTATCCACTCAAAGCATGACCTTTGCAGAATGTTGTAATAATCTATTTCTCTTCCTCAAGTAACTTTCCTAATACATTATAAAATATTCACTTCACATCTACTGTCGAAGGGGACATGCGAACCGCAGCCTTTGGCAACACATTCTAACTTCGCTTCATCTTTTCTGTCTCTAGTTATGGCTGAAATAAAAGAAGAGGAAATATGAGGTGCATGGGCCCATCTCCCAGGAAGGCCAATGTTGGAAATATCTAACATTTCAGGAAGCTTCAATGACAAGGGGCGAATCCTGGTGGTGAAGAAACACAGATTGGGTGCCATCTCAGGCAGATATTATGGATCATTTTGATTTAATTCTCTTTTTAAAAATCTGAGATGCTGAGCTTTACTGACTGTAACTGAGTTGAGAGTCATGACAGTAACAAATCCATTTACCTAATTCAGAGTGTAAATAACATAATTACATTATGCACCATTGATACTTAACTCATTTTCCACTTCAGTACTGATTCACAAATGTCATTTTGAGGTTGAGTCAATGTCTGAAGTAACCACAGAACAGCTGGAATATTGATGTTTCATCTGACAGCTAGATACAAATTATGATCATAGAGCACTCAATGGGCTATTTCTTATAGCCCATGATTATGGATATAGAGCAGCTGGCAACATTTCAACTGTTATAATAAATTGGTGTCTGGCTCTCTTCTGAGATCTTCCGCTGCATTGTGATATGTTTAGATGGACACTTAAAGTAAACTTTTAATCTGAGCTTTCTTTGACAGCTTGATGGTTAAGTGAAATGTGTTTTTGTTTATTTGTTAGGTATTAAGGGCTACAGAACCAAAGCGGTAGAGGTGGTAAAATATTGATCAGCCATGATCTAACTGACTGTTTCTAGGATGTGTTACTGAATCACCAACCCAGGAACATCCAGCTTTGATTTTTGCTCTGATCTTAGTTGATCTCGGATGGTTGCCAGCAATGAGATACAACAGCCGGCCTCATCATCCCTGGACAAGGGGAAATGATCATTTAGGGCTTCTTCTGTAGATCACTGTCCAGTGGCTGTGAGAGTGGACAGGATTGGGCTCAACTCATTTCTGTCACACAAAATCTCCCCACAGCCAATCTCTGGGCTCACACGTGAACATGGGTCACTTGGGAAAGCGACTGAGAAATGACCAGAGTTTGTAGAATTGTACTCCAGGCGTTCTTCATTTTAATGCTAACCGGGTAACCTGAGGAATGCACAGGTGTCACTCGCCGAGAAATTTAACTTACTGGGTGAACGTTTCCATTCACAGGGACTGCCTTAAACTGAAGAAACTATTTTCAGGAAAGCAAGCAGACATCAAACAAGCATGGGTGATGGAAACCTCTTAACACTGTGTAAAACTGCAATGCCCTGAAATGCTGCCTCCGTGGGGAAATGAATGGAATGGTTTGCTCCAGCAAATAATTCATCTGAAATTCATCTTATGAGGCTGTGCAAAACTGAGAGGCCAATGTTACTGATGTTGCCAGTGGAACAGCTTTGACTTTTACAGCTACAATCCCGTTCAAATGGACAAGTTTAAGTTGTAACATGCAGCATGATGCATTGATGATTTCCTTTCCAAAGCACAATCTCTTCAATAACTGCTTCTGTGTAGGCTAGAGATATAAGAGCCTTGATCTGTACCTTCTGTAATGAAGGTGTCAACATTTAACTCCTGGTTGCCCTGATCTCCCTTACTACTACTCCATTTCTTTAAACAAACAAAAATGCTGGGATATTGCCAATTAGAAACCCACTGTAGATTTTATTCACATTAGTTTGGTAAAAATGGAAACCTCACAGCAGAAAGCTCAAAAGGAGATGATGAAATAGTTGTCAGCCATAAAAAAAACGAGATAAGCAAGTATTTATGAATCCTTTCATGAAGGCAGCTTAGTCTCTTTAAACCCACTTCTGCCTTTACATTGTTGCCTAGCAACATTTTACATTGTTGCCTAGCCATTTTTATGAGTATGATTGATATCCAGCTGGAGTGAGGCAGCAATGATCAAAAATAGGATAAAGGGCGTCATCCCCTCATCACTGTGTCATGAACTGAAGTGACCTTGCAAAATTGGACAGGCCAAAATTGGGCAGCAGGAGGAGGAAAATCCAAGCTAAAAACTTCAGTAGATAAACAAAGAAAATCAAAGGAAAAGAATAAAAATAAACAAAAGGCTTTTGCAAAGATTTGTGTGTCATATTTCTACTGAGCATATGAACCACTTTTGGCATTCCAGGCACATGCTGCTTGTCCTCTTCCATTTATATTTATCTCACGTCTGTAATTCACAAATTACTAAAAACTTCAAAAGCCCAAGTCCCACAGTGCTTTGGGAATTCAGTGCCTCAGTAACCCTGACAGATGCAAATATACGAGTTATATGCTCAAGTGATGATGAAGCTGAGGACAGCTACAGTTCCATTTGCCAGCACCATGTAACAAAAGCATGGATACTCTCTTTCAAAGGGTTAACATAAAAGGGTTTTTATCAAGTGAGAATTCCTTTGGCCCCTCTGTTCAAATTCACCTAGACAACTAGGAAAAACATTTTCCTCTTACCCAGGCCGAGGGAGGGCACAAAATTCAATCTAGAACATTCTGATCTACAAATATAGCATAGACTGGTGTGGGTGGTTTAAAAGATACTGGAAACAATCAGAAAATTGTTGTACTGACAAATGATGATATTTAGCTCATTGCAGGGCCTGAAATATTTAATGTATTATGAACTATAGACAGTGAAATGTTTTCCAGAAACCTTCAGGGAGAGAATTTTGCTTTTTATTTAATTTTGGATAACTCTTGTCCCCAATGGCTTATTAGATAACTCTACTGTGTGATTTGGCGCCAAGCTCTGCACACCAGGATTGATTTCCTGCATTGTGCCAATTTAGCTGAAATGAGAGGTATCAGCTGTATATTTAGCTTTATTTGATAAGGAAGGGGGTAAATTAACCAAGAAAATGGAGTGGGAGTTCCCTATGCTGGACTTCTATTTAACTTTGACAGGACCTACACATGCTCCATCCTGAGTGAGCAGCATAATGCACGCATGATCCTGTTATGGCAATAGTATCTCTTCCTGGCCAACAGTCTGCAAAGTGCTAGTACTTTCGGTACAGTCCTATGAGATACTTGTCTGTGATCCCGCTCCAGGCTGGAAGACCAATTTCTCCTACATGTCACCCCATGGAAAAAGTTCAAACTATGGTTAGGATCCCTGCTTCAGATAGTGTTAGAGATGCCACATGCTTCTCAATGAGCTGCAGTGCTGCAAAGCCATTCTCACACTACCCCGCACATGTGATTGGAGTGAGGCTCCTCAATTCAACCCACTGCAATGAAGTTACTGTGTAGTTGCCACACTCCAGCGCCTGTTCGGGTCAATTCACCAAACCAGCACATTTTTCAAACTGTGGGAGGAAACAGGAGCACCTGGAGGAAACCCACACAGACACGGGGAGAACATGCAAACTCCACACAGACAGTGATCCAAGCCGGGAATCGAACCTGGTCCCTGGCGCTGTGAGGCAGGAGTGCTAACCACTGTGCCACCGTGCTGCCCCAGCAGCACTCTGTTTGATTCGCTCTGTATTGTCTACACCTAAGGTTGATTAACTGTGGGTATTTTTCTTTGGGTCCCCAGGTTGTTGTATCTTCCCACCCGCGGGTCTGCATCATTATCCTTCTTGCCTTCCATTCCCAATTACTCCTGCTCACTCATATTCTGCATTTCACCAAATGCATTCCCCTTAAGTTCACCCTGTAATTCCACTGAAAGGATGGCCTTGATGAGAGAGAAAGTGATAGCATGCGGACATACAAAATAGGAGCAGAAGTAGGACATTCATCCCCTCGAGCCTGCCTTGCCATTCGATAAGATCATGGTCAATCTGTTTGTGTTTCAAATTCCGCATTACCAACAACCCCCAATTATTTTTGACTCCACCTTCAAATATTCAACAAAGAAGCTTCCTCAATTTTATCATTAACCAATCTGAGGCCTGGCAATTTTACTCCACATCTCAGGCTTCCATTAACTAGATCCAACTTCAGATAAGCATTGCTCACAACTTGAGCTGTCTGTTTTTATTCTGTATGGACATATTTCCTGTATGATCTATTCCTGCACACACTCCACTTTCTCATGCTTGTCTTTGTCCATACACACCCAGGAATTCCAATTTGCCATCTGGCAGATGGGGCCATCCAATAAAAGGCTTTCAATGGCAGGATCCTTCCCTACATCTTTGGGGATTGGGAAGGAGGGTGTTTGTAATTGTCAACCCTCCAGGATTGGCCCAGAATCTTCTGGAATGAAAGATCAATCTCCAGGGCACTGCTGGGTGCAATCCTGGAGAAAAATCATCAAAACATTTTTTAAACATGTAGTTTTGCCATTTCCTTTGATCATTTCTTTACCAGATATAAAAATATTGAAAATGGAGAAAAGAATAGACAATTTGGCTGACAGTAAAATATCATCCATTGGATAATGAGTCTTTTTGCTCTCTAATTGGCGTGGGAAGGCACACACCAGAAGGTTGGATGTGTTGGCTGACAAATAGCCGGACCATGGGGGCAGGTTTTGTGATAAAACCTCCAGGAGTACATTTAATCACCATTGGCAACCTAAAGGTGTTGCATGGAGCAGTGGCAGCAAATGTGGTGTCAAGCCACCTATAGAGAGAGAGAGAGAGAGAGAGTGAAGAGCAGCCTCTGGTTTTACCATCTAAAGGGTTGCTCCTCAACTTCTGTTAAAACTTCAGCTGGATGCTTCAGATCTTTGAGCTCCTGATACAGGGATGGTGGAAGACTGGGCAGGAACGGGTGCAGGCAAACTACTGGCTCTTCGGCCTGGCAAAACCAACGATTCACATGTCCATGACAAAAGCTGCCCTTGGGAGCAGGAATTGGGCTCTGGCCACTTGCCTCTCTTTCAGAGTCTTCCACACCTTGGAGGATGGCCCCTGAAGAAGGTACACATGGTGTTGATCTGTACATTCAAAACCTTCTACAACTTGTAAGCACCACAGAAAGAATGAGAAAGATTTGCATTTATATGGTGCCTTCACAACCTCAGGACATTCCTAAGTACTTTATTTCCAATTAATTACTTTTGAAGTGATTGAAGTCACTGTTGTAATGTAGGAAGCATAGCAGCAATGTACACACATTAATATGTCATAAACAGCAACGAAAAGATTACAGATAATCTGTGGTTGCGGGTGAAGTATTGGCACTGGGGAGAACTCTCAGTTCATCTTCAAAGAGGGCGATGGGATCTTTCACTTCCAACTGAGAGAGAAGATCGGGCCTCAATTTATCATATGATCGGAAAAACAGCAGCCCATGCCAGTGCACCACCTTCTCAGTATTAATTAATAGTATTTAATTGGCAGAGACAACAATATGATTTAGTTTTAATCTAAACTTCTTTAGTCTTGATTGTTCTTCACATATGAGCATCCCAGACTGATTTTCCAGTGCTGCACTGCCAGAGGTGTTGTGATTCAGATGGAATGTTAAACCCAGGCCTAGTCTGCCCTCTCCGGTTGATGTAAAAGATTATTTGGCCCTCTTTTGAAGGGGAGTTATCCCTAGAGCCTTCTCCAATATTTATCCCTCAGTCGCAGGAATTTGTGCAATCATTAGGCAAACTAGTCTGGCAACTAGAGCAGCACAATTTCGGCGGTGGCAAAACGAAATATTCATGAAACTGCATAAACAAACAAACAAGCTTCAGCAGTGGAAATGAAAAGTCTAAATTTACTGATATACATCCACAAATACTGACATACATATAGATTTCCACTATTGACATTGCAGTGTTTCCCAAAATTCCATATTCTTTCCTCATTTTGTTTATGCAACAGTTTTATAAATTTGTACATCTATATGATGGGCAGCAGTGGTGAGCACTGCTGCCTCACAGCGCCAGGGACCCGGGTTCGATTCCCGGCTTGGGTCACTGTGGAGTCTGCACATTCTCCCCATGTTTGCATGGGGATCCTCCGGGTGCTCCGGTTTCCTCCCACAGTCCAAAGATGTGCGGGTTAGGTTGATTGGCCATGCTACATTATCCCTTAGTGTCGGGGGATTAGCAGGGTAAATTCGTGAGGTTACGGAGATGGGGGCTGGGAGGGTTTATGGTTGGTGCAGATTTGATGGGCTGAATGGCCTCCTTCCGCACTGTAGGGATTCTATGACTATTCCAAAACTGAAAACCAGTAAATAATATCAAAGAACATAATCTAATCTGTATCATATTGATTATCGATTGCGTAAAATCATCTAGTAACTACTGCAGGAACACATTGTATTATAGCATGTGAGTCATATTACATGTTATAATGTGCTCATTTCTCCTGTTAAATATCCTGTGAAAAATGTAGAACAATGAGAATGTACAATTAGTATCATAATATCCCCCTTTTTCATATAAATCTGTAATTGTAAACGCTGAATTTTATTCATACTAATGCACAACATACATTTCTGAAAGTTAATTTGGGGTGGAGGAGGTGGTGGTGCAAGGTTGAACGTTCATCCAGGGCACCAAATACTCTTGCACTAACTTTGCTCAATCTGCATCAAACAAACAGATTATAAAGTTTAAAGTTAAAGTTAAATTTAGTCAGTCGCAAATAAAGCTTACATTAACACAGCAATGAAGTTACTGTGAAAATCCCCTAGTCGCCACTCTCTGGCGCCTGTTCGGGTACACTGAGGAAGAATTTAGCATGGCCATCTGGATACTGATGGTCATTTTGCTGCTTGTGAGAACTGGCTGTGTATCACTTAGCTGCAGCGTTGCTCACATTATAACTGACTACACTTCAAATGTACTTCTGGCTGTAAAGCTCTTTGAGACTTCCTATGGGGGTGGAAGGTGCTATATAAATGCAAGTCTTTCTTGTAGCCTCACCTTTCCAGATTCAATCAAAATAGGCTTGGATTCGAAAAAAGTGCAATGTTTTCCTATTTTATTTTAGAAGGTTACCTTTCTATTAATCTGGAATAGGGTGGCTTCAACTGCATTGATTTCTCTGATTCACAGACTCCATTTATTTTGTCTGAAGATAACAATGGTGCACTTAACAGAGAAAAAACTAGTCAGGGGCGAAGGATGCTGTTTTGGTAACAAGGAGTCCTCTCAGTGAGTTTGTGACTCCTATTTTGAAAGAGATTTTTTCCATGTTTGTGGTGATTTAATCTGAAGTGAAAATACTGATCATACAACTGCCCCCGACACTCCCGCCCCCATTCTGGATTTGAAGGCTCCACGCCGATCATCTATAAAAGAGCAATCCAGGTACCTCTCCAGCAATCTCCAGCCTTTCCAAGGACGTACATTTGAGACGATTACTTGGAACAATCCTGGTAAGTTGCAGAAGAATTGTTGTCAAAGACTTCAACCAGTGGTGATAGGATAGGGAGGAATTGTGTTTCGCTGTTATATTATGATATTATTTATTTAAACCAGTGTGAGACTGACATCTGCCTTTCGACAATATGAAACTTGACGTTGCATCTAAACAATCCAGTCCAGATATTTTGCCCCAGGGAGATGGGAACTGACTTGTTAAGGAAAATATCCAAAACGTTTTGAATTCTCCAGCAGATATTTTAGAACTCCCTCAATGCCAATTTATTGATCTTCGAACATGTGACTATATTCCAGCGTGTTTTCATTTTCTGAAATTGATCATTTCAAGTCACATTTTAAACTTCGACCAATTTCCCTTCTACGTCCCCTTCTGACTTGCAGGTGGTGTATCTCATCTCAAAGCTCTCAACTCATTCAGAATTGATTTTCCAAGCTTCATTATTTAACTCTGTTCCTATTCCTTAAATTCTTGTCAGAGATTACAGATCTAGAAACATAGAAACATAGAAAAACTACAGCACAAAACAGGCCCTTCGGCCCCACAAGTTGTGCCGAACATATCCCTACCTTTTAGGCCTACCTATAACCCTCCATCCTATTAACATAGAACATAGAACATAGAAAGCCACAGCACAAACAGGCCCTTCGGCCCACAAGTTGCGCCGATCACATCCCCACCTCTAGGCCTATCTATAGCCCTCAATCCCATTAAATCCCATGTACTCATCCAGAAGTCTCTTAAAAGACCCCAACGAGTTTGCCTCCACCACCACCGACGTCAGCCGATTCCACTCACCCACCACCCTCTGAGTGAAAAACTTACCCCTGACATCCCCCCTGTACCTACCCCCCAGCACCTTAAACCTGTGTCCTCTCGTAGCAACCATTTCAGCCCTTGGAAATAGCCTCTGAGAGTCCACCCTATCCAGACCCCTCAACATCTTGTAAACCTCTATCAGGTCACCTCTCATCCTTCGTCTCTCCAGGGAGAAGAGACCAAGCTCCCTCAACCTATCCTCATAAGGCATGCCCCCCAATCCAGGCAACATCCTTGTAAATCTCCTCTGCACCCTTTCAATGGCTTCAACATCTTTCCTGTAATGAGGTGACCAGAACTGCGCGCAGTACTCCAAGTGGGGTCTAACCAGGGTCCTATAAAGCTGCAGCATTATCTCCCGACTCCTAAACTCAATCCCTCGATTAATGAAGGCTAGTACACCATACGCCTTCTTGACCGCATCCTCCACCTGCGAGGCCGATTTAAGAGTCCTATGGACCCGGACCCCAAGGTCCTTCTGATCCTCTACACTGCTAAGAATGGTACCCTTCATTTTATACTGCTGCTCCATCCCATTGGATCTGCCAAAATGGATCACCACACACTTATCCGGGTTGAAGTCCATCTGCCACTTCTCCGCCCAGTCTTGCATTCTATCTATGTCTCGCTGCAACTTCTGACATCCCTCCAAACTATCCACAACACCACCTACCTTGGTGTCGTCAGCAAACTTACCAACCCATCCCTCCACTTCCTCATCCAGGTCATTTATGAAAATGACAAACAGCAAGGGTCCCAGAACAGATCCCTGGGGCACTCCACTGGTCACTGACCTCCATGCAGAGAAAGACCCCTCCACAGCCACTCTCTGCCTTCTGCAGGCAAGCCAGTTCTGGATCCACAAGGCAACAGCCCCTTGGATCCCATGCCCTCTCACTTTCTCAAGAAGTCTTGCATGGGGGACCTTATCGAACGCTTTGCTGAAGTCCATATAGACCACATCCACCGCTCTTCCTTTGTCAATGTGCTTGGTCACATTTTCAAAGAACTCAACCAGGCTCGTAAGGCACGACCTGCCCCTGACAAAGCCGTGCTGACTACTTTTGATCATACTAAACTTCTCTAGATGATCATAAATCCTGTCTCTCAGGATCCTCTCCATCAACTTACCAACCACTGAGGTTAGACTCACCGGTCGGTAATTTCCCGGGCTGTCCCTGTTCCCTTTCTTGAATATAGGGACCACATCCGCAATCCTCCAATCCTCCGGAACCTCTCCCGTCTCCATCGACGATGCAAAGATCATCGCCAAAGGCTCCGCAATCTCCTCCCTCGCCTCCCACAGTAACCTGGGGTACATCCCATCCGGTCCCGGCGACTTACCAACCTTGATGCCATTCAATAGTTCCAACACATCCTCTTTCTTTATGTCCACATGCTCGATCCTTTCTGTCCTCCGCAATCCAGCAGTACAACCACCCAGATCCCTTTCCACCGTGAATACCGAGGTAAAGTATTCATTAAGCAGCTCCGCCATTTCTAACGGTTCCGCACAAACTTTTCCCCCTTCACCTTTTAAGGGTCCTATGCCTTCACATCTCATCCTTTTACTCTTGACATATTTGTAGAAAGCCTTGGGATTCTCCTTAATCTTACCCGCCAAGGTCTTCTCATGACCCCTTCTCGCTCTCCTAATTTCCTTCTTAAGCTCCTTCCTACATCGCGTATACTCCTCTAAATCCTTAACACCTCCTAGCTCTCTGAACCTTCTGTACGCCTCTCTTTTCTTATTCACCAGGTTCATCACAACCTTCGTGCACCACGGTTCCCGTACCCTACCAACACCCCCCTGTCTCATCGGAAGTCCCATGTACTCATCCAGAAGTCTCTTAAAAGACCCTATTGAGTTTGCCTCCACCACCACTGACAGCAGCCGATTCCACTCGCCCTCCACCCTCTGTGTGAAAAACTTCCCCCTAACGTCTCCCCTGTACCTACCCCCCAGCACCTTAAACCTGTGTCCTCTCGTAGCAGCCATTTCCACCCTGGGAAAAAGCCTCTGAGAGTCCACCCGATTTATGCCTCTCAACATCTTATATACCTCTATTAGGTCTCCTCTCATCCTACATCTCTCCAAGGAGAAAAGACCGAGCTCCCTCAGCCTATCCTCATAAGGCATGCCACTCAATCCAGGCAACATCCTTGTAAATCTCCTCTGCACCCTTTCAATCTTTTCCACATCCTTCCTGTAATGAGGCGACCAGATATATTGAGGAATTAGGATCCCACCTATTTTCTGTCATACTGCTTCTGTTTTATTGTGGGGTACATTTTACTTTCTAAAAAAAATAAATGTTGATCTTCGATTTGGATTGAGCAGATAAACATGCGTTTCAGATCAGCTACTAACCACCAGCTGCCTTTTTTATTTGAACTCTGTAGGCCCTTTACAGTCCAGCTTTGATCTTGCCACATTTCTAATTGTAGATTAGAAGGAGAAATTGATTTTAATAAGTTCATAAATCACATCATCTTTAAAATGATCGAAAACATTTAATACGCAAAAAAGACTATTTAGTTTTTGCTGTGACACATGCCCCCTCTGGAAGTGAAGGAAGCAATCACGTTTAATAAGATCTTAAACCCAACCTGAAAGTTATCCACTGGATAAAAGCAAAATACTGTGGATGCTGGAATCAGAAGCCAAAAGAGAAAATGCTGGAAAATCTCAGTAGGTCTGGCAGCATCTGTAAGGAGAGGAAAGCGCTGACGTTTCGAGTCCAGATGACCCTTTGTCAAAGCTAAAAGGCATAGAAAGTGGGAGACATCCATTGTTTTCACTCAAAGCGTCACTGAATCCAAGTATTGAGCAACACGGGTGAGTTTATTTATATCTATTGTATATAATCTATGACACACTGTGGCAGGTAAGAGATAGACGTCACGGATTCCTCTCCCCACAGATGCATCCAAACCTCTTGAGCGTTTCCAGCAATTTCTGCATTTATTTAATTCCAGCATTTGCAGTATTTTGATTTGTTCAAAGTAAAGAGATTTGGCAAGACCCACCGTGAAGGTAAGTGCAATTTCTTTTTCAATATTTATGCAAATATCTAATATTATGTATTAATAATAGTATTTGCTTTTTCAACTTTGCAAGCATTTCACCATCTCTAATGTTTCCTTTCATTGTGCTCAGCTTTTATCTTCTCGACTGGTTTTATTAAGTTTGCCCTTGGCTTTTTCCTTTGACTAATGTATTTACTCACTTGTTATATTAGTCAGCAATGCCAGGAAGTTTGTCATTCATGGTATTTTCTCATTCACGTAAAGATTAATCATATTTCTGTGTACTATATCTTGCTTACATATTTACATAAAACTTCTGCTTAATGATCCCACACAGTTGAACACGAGTTCAATTTGCTCATTTTGTTTTCCCTTCAGCAGTCCATATTGAATATATTTAATACTTTGTAGAATAGACCCCTGGGAGAGATTGCTTTTCCAGTGCTTGTGGATCAGGGATAAGTTAGTGAAAAAATCAGTACAGCTACAAAACTGTGCTCTGTCATATGCACTTCCCCTCCCATTCCCCCATTTCCCCCCACCTTTTCCCAACAATACATATTCATATTGGACTCTAACTAAACTCATCCAACTGCTAATTCTTTACATATGAGGTTTTTTTTATTCATTCATGGGACATGGGCGTCACTGACTGGCCAGCGTTTATTGCTCATCCTCAGTTGTCCGAGGGCAGTTGAGAGTCAACATTGCTGTGGCTCTGGAGTCACATGCAGAGCAGACCAGGTAATGATGGTAGATTTCCTTCCCTAAAGGACATTAGTGAACCAGGTGGGTTTTTCTGACAATCAACAATCATTTCATGGTCATCAATAGATTCTTAATTCCAGATATTTTATATTGAATTCAAATTCCACCAGCTGCCTTGGTGGGATTCGAACCAGTATATTAGCTGAGTTTCTGGATTAATAATCTAGCAATAATACCATTAGGCCATCACCTTCCCACAGGCAAATAGGCAGATAGTGTTGGCAAGCTATTTAACTCTAAGGTATCATCACAAATCGATACAGATGACGTGAAATGACTCATCTTCACTCATCCATGTGGCTAAAAGGCTTGCATACTTCCCATTGTGCCATCTGTTGACTGTTAACGTTCTCCCTCCCCCATCCTATCAAGAAGATCATTTAAATGTTGGTCACTCTTTTCATGAAGTGTTTTTTCCAATATCTGTCCTAATCATTCCTCTCACCTGTCATTACCTGCATCCCCTTTGTTCCAGCATCCATGTATATCTTGAATTACTGCTAATCTTTTCTATGGTTTGTAATCTTTATTGTCATCCCCTCTGAGTCATTTCCTTTCAGGGCTAAAGAATCCTAGTTTCTTCAACCTTTCTTGTAAGTTGATCATTTGACATGGAAATCAACTTCATGGATTCTTTCTACACCACCTCCATCGAAACAGCCCAAGATATACTTATGACATTCATTTCTCTTGTTGACCTTGCTGTTATCTACATTGAATTTCATTTGCCACTGTTTTCCCAGTTCCCTACTTTATTCAACTACTTTTTTAGTGTTAGGGTCCCAGACCAGAACCCTAAGTTACATTAGGCTGCCGGACTAGACCCCAACAATTTTTCTATTTTGTCATCAATGTGAGGATAGGATGTTTCATTCCAGGAGTAATTCCACTGTCAAAGTAGGGATTTTTTAAATAATAAAACAAATTTTATTTAATAAATCAGTTTAAATATAACTCCTACAAATGAAGCAACTTAATTATTCACACTTGAACAATATTTAAAAATGAAAAGGAAACAACTTTAATTTCTAACTGTTTCAGTTCCAAATAAGCAATATTCCTCTTACAGATTTAAATGTCATTTTAAATAGGGTTAACAACCATAGCTATACTTGCTATAATTAGAGTAGATAGTCTTGAAGCTTTCAGAGAGAGATAGAGTTCTAGAAACTTGCAAAATCTTCCAACTTCAACCAGGCCTCGGCTGCAAACTGAACTGCTTTCTGCAAAAGCTTTTTCTCTCTGCTACGGACTCAAGAATGCACATAAGCCACATCACCACATGACCCTGTCAATCACTCGAACCAGAAATCCCAGGGAACTTAAATAAATGGAAGTTCATTAACTCTACTTAACATAATCACTTGCAAGGTTAAAATGAGTAATTATCCTGCTCTCCTTGCATCTGAGTTGAATTCCCTCCTGACATATTGACTGCCTGTAGCATAAAGCTGAATTCTTAAACGCAAGTATATATACATATATAGCCATATCAATTGCACTACTATCATCACAATTGGTCATAAGAATAGAAACAGTTCTGTTATTTAACAAATCTTCAATCCATGTTAATATCACAGTCAATCCCATGAGCCCTAATTTTGTGCAATATTATCTTATTCGACAACTTATGACATGCTTCTGAAAATCCATATACACTACTTCCACCGATACACCTTAACCACCCATTAGTTACACCCCAGAAAACTCTAATAAATTTGTCAAATATCATTTCCCTTTCATAAATCCATGTTGATTCTGCCAAATCATATTATGATTTTTCAAGTGTTTTGTTATCACGTCATTAATAATAGATTCTAACATTTTCCATACTACTATTTCAGGGAACTGGCCTGAAAGTTACCTGTTTTCTTTCCTTTCTTGATTAGTGCTACCTTCCAATTCAAGTGGTCTGTTCTAGTATCCAGTATTCTAACATCACAACAGTGCATTCAACATCTCTCTAGCAACCTTTTTTTAAAACCCTAGGATACATCTTGGATCTGGTCCTGTGTAATGAGACAGGTAAAATTAATGATCTTCTTGGGAGGGATCCTCTTGGAATGAGTGATCACAATATGGTTGAATTTCTAGTACAAATGAAGGGTGAGAAAGTAGGGTCCCAAACCAGTGTCCTCTGCTTGAACAGAGGCGAGTACAATAGGATGAGGGCAGAATTGGCTAATGTAGACTGGGAGCGCAGACTAGTTGGTAGGACAGCTGAGCAACAGTGGCGGATTTTTAAGGAGATTTTTCTCAGTACTCAGCAAAAATATATTCCTGTGATAAAGAAGGAATGTAAGAAAAGGGATAACCAGCCGTGGATAACTAAGGAAATAAAGGAGAGTATTAAATTAAAAACTGATGCGTACAGAGTGGCCAAAACTAGTGGGGAATTAGAAGATTGGGAAAGCTTTAAAAAACAACAAAGAACTACTAAGAAAGCGATAAAGAAAGGAAAGATAGATTATGAAACTAAACTAGCACAAAATATAAAAACTGATAGTAAAAGTTTTTACAAATATAGAAAATTGATAGTCGTGGGGCTGTCGGGGGTGAGGTCCTTAAAACGATTACTATTACTAAAGAGGTAGTGCTTGGTAGGCTAATGGGACTAAAGGTAGAGAAGTCCCTGGGCCCGGATGGAATGCATTCCAGGGTACTGAAAGAAATGGCAGAAGTAATAGCAGATGCATTGGTTGTAATTTATCAAAATTCGCTGGACTCTGGGGAAGTGCTGGCTGATTGGAAAACAGCTAATGTGACGCCACTGTTTAAAAAAGGAGGTAGACAAAAGGCGGGTAACTACAGGCCGGTTAGCTTAACGTCCATAGTTGGGAAATTGCTGGAATCCATCATTAAAGAAGAAATAGTAGGACACCTGGAAAAAAATGGTTCGATCAAGCAGACACAGCATGGATTCATGGAAGGAAAGTCGTGTTTGATGAATTTACTGGATTTTTATGAAGATGTAATGAGTGCGGTTGACAATGGGGAACCGGTGGATGTGGTGTTTTTGGATTTCCAGAAGGCGTTCGATAAGGTGCCTCACAAAAGATTGCTGCAGAAGATTAGGGTACACGGAGTTGGGGGTAAAGTGTTAGCGTGGATTGAGGATTGGTTATCTAACAGGAAACAGAGAGTTGGAATAAATGGGTGCTTTTCTGGTTGGCAGTTGGTGACTAGTGGCGCGCCGCAGGGATCGGTGCTGGGGCATCAACTGTTTACCATATACATAGACAATCTAGGGGAGGGGACCGAGTGTAGGGTAACAAAGTTTGCAGATGATACAAAGATGAGTGGGAAAGCGAATTGCGTGGAGGATGCGGAAAGTCTGCAGAGAGATTTGGATAGGCTAAGTGAGTGGGCGAGGATCTGGCAGATGGAGTATAACATTGACAAGTGTGAGGTTATCCACTTTGGAAGGAATAATCGTAAAATGGACTATTATTTAAATGGTGAAAAATTACAACATGCTACTGTGCAGAGGGACCGGGGGGTCCTTGTGCATGAATCGCAAAAACTCAGTTTGCAGGTGCAGCAGGTGATCAAGAAGGCAAATGGAATGTTGGGCCTTTATCGCGAAGGGGATGGAGTATAAAAGCAGGGAGGTCTTGCTGCAATTGTACTAGGTACTGGTGAACCCGCAACTAGAGTACTGTGTGCAATTTTGGTCCCCTTATTTGCGGAAGGATGTATTGGCCTAGGATGGAGTGCAGAGAAGGTTCACCAGGTTGATACCGGAGATGAAGGGGTTAGCTTATGAGGAGAGATTGAGTAGATTGGGCCTGTACTCGTTGGAGTTTAGACGGCTGAGGGGAGATTTTATAGAGACACATAAGATAATGAAAGGGCTCGACAGGATAGAGGCAGAGAGATTCTTTCCACTTAGAAAGGAAACAAGAACTAGAGGACACAGCCTCAAGATAAGGGGGAATCAGTTTAGGACAGAGTTGAGGAGGAACTTCTTCTCTCAGAGGGTTGTGAATCTCTGGAATTCTCTGCCCATTGAAGCAGTGGAGGCTACCTCATTAAATATGTTTAAGTCACAGGTAGATAGATTTCTGATCAATAAGGGAATTAAGGGTTATGGTGAGCGGGTGGGTAAGTGGAACTAAACCACTATCAGATCAGCCATGATCTTATTGAATGGCGGGGCAGGCTCGAGGGGCTAGATGGCTCCTGCTCCTGCTCCTATTTCTTATGTTCTTATGCAGGCCAACAGGTTCAGGGGCTTTATTGACTTTAAGTTCCATTAATTTCCCCAGTACTATTTCTTGCTAATAATCATATCCTCATTTTTACAAAACCATTCATTTGCAACTATTTCTGGAATTTGTTTTTAACCGTGGGGATGAATATAAAGTATTTTTAAAGCATTTGCCATTTCCTTGTTCCTATTATAATATCTTCTGGTTGTTTTGACCATTTTGATAACTTATTAACATCTTTTGACTTGGCAAGTTTGTATTGGGTTTCAGTGTTTGAGTCATTAATGTTAATTAGCAACAATATGGGTTCCAGCGCCAAACCCTATGGCACTCCTTTAGAAACATAGAAAATAGAAGCAGGAGAAGGCTATTTGGCCCTCTGTGCCTGCTCCACCATTCATTATGATCATGGCTGATATCAAATTCAATATCCTGATCCCATCTTCCCCCCATATCCCTTGATCCCTTTCGCTGCAAGAGCTATATCTAATTTCTTCTTGAAGTCACATAACGTTTTGGCCTCAACTACTTTCTGTGGTAGTGAATTCCACACATTCATCACTCTCTGGATGAAGAAATTACTCCACCTCAATCCTAAAACCCTTATCCTCAAACTATGACCCCTAATTCTGGACTTCCCCACCATTGGGAACATTTTTTCTGAATCTACCCTGTTTAATCCTATTAGAATTTCATAATTTCTATGAGACTCCTCTCACTCTTCTAAACTCCAGTGGATATAATCCTAACCAACTTAGTCTCTCTTCATATGACAGACCTGCCATCCAGAATCAACATGGTAAACCTTCGCTGCACTCCCCCTAGAGCAAGGACATCCTTTCTCAGATAAGGATATCAAAACTGTACGCAGTCCTCCAGGTGTGGCCTCACCAATGCTCTATACAATTGCAGTAAAACATCCCGATTCCTATACTCAAATCCTCTCGCTGTGAAGGCCAACATATCATTTGCCTTCTTTACTGCCTGCTGTACCTGCATGCTTACTTTCAACAAATAATGCACGAGGGCACCAAGGTCTCAGTGAGTATCCATCTCTCTTAATTTATACCCATTCAAATAACAATCTGCCTTCCGATTATTGCTACCGAAGTGGATCATCTCACATTTATCTACTGCATTGACCATCCATATCTCCACTCACTCAGCATGTCCAAATCACGCTGAAGCATCTCCACATCCTCCTCACAGCTCACTCTCCAACTTTGTATCATCTGCAAATCTGGAGATAATACATTTAGTTCCCTCTTCCCAATCATTAATATATAATGTGAACAGTTGGGGTCATAGCACACATCCCTGCGGTACCCCATTTGTCACTGCCTGTCAATCGGAAAAAGACTCTTTGCTTCCTACCTGCTAACCAGCTTTCTATCCATCTCAAGACACTATCCACAATCCCATGCACTTTAACTTTACATAAT
The DNA here is from genome assembly GCF_964213995.1 of Mustelus asterias. Classification (NCBI taxonomy): domain Eukaryota; kingdom Metazoa; phylum Chordata; class Chondrichthyes; order Carcharhiniformes; family Triakidae; genus Mustelus; species Mustelus asterias. The sequence continues at coordinate 87,249,647 of NC_135808.1, read as the reverse complement.
AGTCTGCTATGTGAAATCTTGTCGAAAGCCTTCTGAAAGTCTAAATAAACCACGTCCACTGGTTCTCCTTGGTCAACTCTACTAGTTAGATCCTCAAAGAAATCCAAAACGTTCGTTAAGCATGATTTCCCTTTTGTAAATCTATGCTGATTTTTGTCTGATTATACCATTGCTTTCCAAATGCTGAGCTAAGAAATCTTTGACTATGGACTCCAGCAACTTCCCCAGTACTGACGTTAGGCTCACTGGTCTATGGTTCCCTGTATTGTCTCTACCTCCTTTTTGAATAGCAGCTTACAGTAGCTACCCTCCAATCTGTAGGACCGTGGCACAGTGGTTAGCATGGTGGCACAGTGATTAGCACTGCTGTCTCATAGAGCCAGGGACCTGGATTTGATTCATGGCTTGGGTGACTGTCTGTGTGAGTTTGCACATTCTCCCCATGTCTGCGTGGGTTTCCTCTGGGTGCTCTGGTTTCCTCCCACAGTCCAAAAATGTGCAGGTTCAGTTGATTGGCCATGCTAAATTGCTTCTTAGTGTCAGGGGGATTAGTAGGGTAAATATGTGGGGTAATAGGGATAAGGCCAGTTGTCGGTGCAGGCCTGATGGGCCGAATGTCCACCTTCTGCACTGTAGGTATTCTATTCTATTCTATTCTATTCTCGTCCAGAGTCCAAAGAATTTTGGAAAATGACCATCAATCGAGCTACTATTTCTAGGGCCACTTCCTTAAGTACTCTGGGATGAAGATTATCAGGCCCTGGAGATTTATCCACCTTCAATCCTATCAATTTCCCCAAAACCATTTCTCCACTAATACTGATTTCCTTCAGCTCCTTACTGAAACTTGTTTCTCTCAGCACTTCTGGTACATTATTCATCTCAGAAGACAGAAGGAAAATACAAATTTAGTTCCTCAGCCATTTCTTTGTTTCCCATTATGAATTTTCCCGTTTCTGACTGCAAGGGGACTACATTTGTTTTTGGCAATCTTTTTCTCTTTACATACCTATAGAAACTTTTACAGTTAGTTTTTATGTTCCCTGCTGGTTTACTTACATACTCTATTTTTCTCTTCTTAATCAATCCATTGATCCTCCTTTGCTGAATTTTAAACTACTCCCAACTCTCAGGTCTATTGCTTTTTCTTGCCAATTAGTATGCTTCTTTTTTGAATTGAATACTATCTCTAACTTCCCTTGTAAGCCATGGTTTGGGCAGTTCCCTTTTGATCTTGCTCCAAATAGGAATAAACAACTTTTGGAGTTCACCAAAATCCCTGTTGCCACGACAATATTGTTTAGATACTGTATTTTGTTACAAATGCTTCTACCATTCATATATTAGTACCTTTACTTCCTTTTGTGTCTTTGGTACTATTGCTTGTAATGTTTTTTGTAAGTCAGTGAATTCTTGCTAGTTTCTTGGCTATCACTCATTCTTAAATCAGCATTGTGTGGAATCAAATCAACTCTTTTCCCCCTCACTATCACATTTTAATATTTTGGTGATGGCTGCCTCTGTGATTCTCTCTAGTCTCTGTGCTCCTTACTCAATCAAAGTGCAAATCATATTTCCTAAACCATTCTCCTTTATCCCACAAATAGACCCTATATAAGACCCTCGTCAGACCCCACTTGGAGTACTGTGCTCAGTTCTGGTTGCCTCATTACAGGAAGGATGTGTAAATGATTGAAAGGGTGCAGAGGAGATTTACAAGGATGTTGCCTGGATTGAGTGGCATGCCTTATGAGGATAGGCTGAGGGAGTTCGGTCTTTTCTCCTTGGAGAGACGTAGGATGAGAGGAGACCTAATAGAGATATATAAGATGTTGAGAGGCATAGATCGGGTGGACTCTCAGAGGCTTTTTCCCAAGGTGGAAATGGCTGCTACGAGAGGACACAGGTTTAAGGTGCTGAGGGGTAGGTACAGGGGAAATGTTGGGGGGACGTTTTTCACACAGAGGGTGGAGGGTGAGTGGAATCGGCTGCCGTCAGTGGTGGTGGAGGCAAACTCAATAGGGACTTTTAAGAGACTCCTGGATGAGTACATGGGACTTAATAGGATGGAGGGTTATAGGTAGGCCTAGAAGGTAGGGATATGTTCGGCACAACTTATGGGGCCGAAGGACCTGTTTGTGCTGTAGTTTTTCTATGTTTCTTTCTATGTTTCTAAATAGTCCTGAAGAAAGCATCATTATTTTACACAAATTGGCCAGCAATTTGAATACATGATTTCCTATTGTTGAAACAATTTCCTTGAACAAACACTGGAACTATGTCCAAAAACATTATTTTGCATTTCATTTTGGTCAAGAATTGTCATTAAAAAGAACAGCAGAACTTATATTTTGCTCTGGAAGTGCAGAAGGATTTGCGGGGGGAGGGGGGGGGAGTGGTATAGATTCACAGAGCACTAAAGATTTATAAGGCAGTTTCAAAAGAATTCTGAAGTTTATCTTGGGGCAAAGATTATAAAAATTAAGAGGTAATGATGAGCAGATCTAACATCTTGATGAGACTTCAACTAAATTACTGCTTGTGGTACTAAGCTCCATTCTGTAGGGAGGATTGTTTAAACATAGTTTGTCTAGCCTGCTGCCTGATATGAGGAAATACAGGTACAAACAAACACTTCAAAAATACTTTTCTTTTCATTAGGACAAAGCAGAATCCAGGCCAATATAATAGAAGTGTTTAAAATGATAAAAGATTGGGGCAAGATAGATAGAAGCAGACTCTTTCAACGTAAAGCGCGTTGGGACATTTTGGGTGGCACGGTGGCACAGTGGTTAGCACTGCTGCCTCACAGCATTAGGGACCCAGGTTCGATTCCTGGTTTGGGTCACTGTCTGTGTGGAGATTGCACGTTCTCCCCGTGTCTGTGTGGGTTTCCTCTGGGTGCTCCGGTTTCCTCCCACAGTCCGAAAGACATGCTGGTTAGGTGCACTGGCCATTGGTCTCTGGATTGCTACTCCAGCACAATACAACTATGCCACTGACTACCCTCGAATTGAAACTATTGCCAAGAAATTCAAATTATGCCTGAAATAGGCATAAAATTGGCATTGTGCCAGTTCATGCCAGGCTGAGGCCCAAGTCAAATTCTGCCTTGGACGTCATTTAAATGCTGCCAATGAGTAGCAGTCTGCTAATTGGGAATTGCCTCTGCAGCTCGCTTTATCAGGGAGGGTGGGATGGTCCGTCTCAGGGTAGACACCAGTTGGCAGATAAATCCTGGGAGAGAAGGGGGGCAGCCCCGGGATGGGGTTCTTCATACATGCTGGAGGGAAACCGAGTATCTGGTTGTTTGGCGGCGGGGGGCGGGCAGAAAAAGTAGTCATTTGACATGGAGCCACTAAAACACAAGCTGAAAAGTTGCTGGGCCATTTTCTTTGATGAGGCTCCAGCCTCCCCTCAGGATTTCTGGTTAGGCTGCTGAACAGTCCAACAGTGTAGCAAGCAGTGCCTCTGCGTGTACTTCAACTTCGCTTTCAGGATCCTACAACTGGTGTAGCACTTTGTCCTGAAGCTCTGAAAGATGCTGGAACCAGTAGGTTATCTGGAGTAGTTCAGTGTTGTTTGGAGGCAGCAGAACGTAGAGAGGTTTTTCACCGTTGCAAAACTGGGCATTAAGCTTCTCCCCCATGTGAAAGTTCAAGAACAGCTGAAGCGGCTGGAAAGAAAAGGCTGGAAGGTGTTTGGGGAACTGTGAGTGTGGTTGGGCTGAACTTCCTTGTTGTATCTTCTGTATCTTTCCACGTAAGAAGTCTCACAACACCCAGGTTAAAGTCCAACAGGTTTATTTGGTAGCAAAATCCACTAGCTTTCCGAGCACCCACTCACCTGACGAAGGAGCAGCGCTCTGAAAGCTAGTGGATTTTGCTACCAAATAAACCTGTTGGACTTTAACCTGGTGTTGAGACTTCTTACTGTGTTTACCCCAGTCCAACGCCGGCATCTCCACATCATGTCTTTCCACGTAACCATCATTAAACGTTCTTTTTTCAGCTCCATGAATGGACTGTTCCACATTGACAAAAAAAATGAATGAAAAACGGGGTTGTCATTTTCGAAAATCGATATGAATTTTCACCTTTTCCTGCCGCAGTTGGCTGAGAGATTCCGAATGTAGAGAGTGAGAAATGGATAAAAACTCTGAAAAGACTTGTCTTAATCTCCCTTAAATGAAAGAACGGTTGGAGCTTTCGCCTTATTTCAAACGCATTCGCTTCTCCCCTGTAAGGAATGGACTTTCCCTGACCCTGCTTTCTATATGGCAAATAGTGTACGTAGGAATTCCTATTTACATTTTTAAAAATCTCCATGAAACATGCGTGAGGTATGTACAAGCAGAAAGGAAATAAGATGTTTCACATTGGGAGGCTTTGCTTGTCATGAAGTGATGTGTCGGTGTTTTTGTTCGATGTCTTAATTACCAAATGATTGTAAATTGTCCCTAATTCCACCGCCTCAGTTCATGCACATTACTCGTCAAATAACAATCATTGCCAGCTCGCCTGACTCTAGGAGAACCTGTCTTGCTGGAGGTAGGTAAACAGAGCTCGTGAGTGGATTTCCCTTCTGCCTCCGTTCTCTTTTTTTTAAATGTAAAAGTAATGTTATTTGTGGCTCTAATTCTGTTCCATTTACAGGGCTTATTTCAGCTCCTGCTTCGGGGAGGCTGTCTGTCTGCCGATGTACAATATTTATATTTATTCAGAACCTTGCAATATATGTATTTTATTTATATATGAGCAGTTTTATCAGTGCACCCACCTAGTTAGAAATCCCGGGTTTCGATTTGAAAAAAAAAGCCCCTGCCAAAACCAGGGCAACCTGTTTATAAAATAATTGCACCGAGGAGAATTCTTTACATCAATTGCTATGTGTGCAGAATGCAATCATTGGCTGTCAATCTGAAAAGACCAAAATAACCGGGGAGGGGGAGGCAGAGGAAAAGAAGGTGGTGGGAGGCGAGAGACAAGGGATGTCAGTAATGTGGAGGCTCATTCGGAGTGGAGTGTAAGAGATGTGGGAGGAAGGGAGGGAATCGACCCCAGAACAGCATCATGCAACTGACGTCAGGCTGAGATCTTTCCCAGTTGTTTTCTTGCCCCACCTCCCCCACACATTGTCATTTTTTTCCCACTCATTTCCAGGGATATCCTTCCCCGGGCGAGCCTTGGTGCCCCGATTTGAGGAATAAAAGGACACACAGGATTGACTGGGATTGCTAATCCTGAAGTTGGAGCGAAGTATTCCGTGTTCCCACCTTTCTGGAAGGTGCGTATTCCCGCTCTGACTCCGGTGACACCAGGCAGTCCGGTAACCTGGACATTCCTCCTGTTCACCATACGTGAATGTAGCCTGCGACTATCAGCAGCCCCTTTATAACAGCAACACTTGATGCTGTATTCACCCGACTCCCAGATATGCATGTCCGCCGGCAAGGGACCACAGAATTGCTGTAAGAAACAATGTTTCTAATTCGGGGGCTTAATGGCCAATTGGAACATCCCAACTGTTGCACAATTGGCATCGGTGAACTCGGCAGAGCTGGACTGATTGCGGGAAACCATGCCGTATGTATGTGGAACGAATTTTAAACTCCCCCAGTCTCCTAAATGTAGATTGACACTTCAATTTATCGTGTGAAATGATCTCAGCGGAGTCTGAAGGAAGTTGCTGTTTTTTTACTCTAGTAGACGTGGTGATTGAAATATATTAGTGGTTTGCAGTGAGGATTGGAAATGGAAAATTACATTTCCTTTGCAAGGGATTCTGATCTGATGTTTTTAGCCAGCATTTTGGAATCAAGTTCTGCGATTTTATCAGCTGAAGTTAGAATTACTGGTTTATGGTGAATATGATGAATTCATTCTTTATCTTTGATTCATAGGATTTTGATCTTGATAACTATCATTTGTCTTCTTGGTCGATTTGCATTTGTTATCTGGAAGTGTCTGATTGAATTCTGAAGAAATGTTTGTTGTACTCTTAGGATTAGGTGACCTTGAGGCAAATGCCTCCACCCTCCTCTTCTCCATCTCCTGCTTTGACCAAACTGTACTTGCCAATTTTGTGAGTGTTTAACTGTTTACATGCTGTGACTATAAAATACACACATAGACCGGTTTTCATAAGTTTTTAAAAAGAGGTTAGTTTTTATTGTATCTGAACCAATCTCGATAAAATAATAAAAATGTTCTGCCATTCACGCACACACACACTCACATAGATTACAGAATGGGAGGATAGATGAAGTAATTTAGACTCCAGTAAACTTGAAGAATTGAAGGGCTAGATGGCTTGTGATGGATGATGATTCAGCTCGCTTCAGGCTGCACTTGGTGTCCTGCTGCTTTTATTTGGTGGTCCTGTTGCTTTTGGTGTTGAGGTGGTTTAAAGATGTAGATGTAGGTGAATAATCTATCCATCTTTTGGAGACACATTAAGTTGTTTTTAAAATCTCTGTCCAACAGGGTTCAAACTTTGCAAATTGGAGAGAGAGATGTGGGGGGAGAGGGGAGGAACCCACTCAGGGTCTTGTTCCTTCAGTGTCTCAGATGCTTGTCCTGTTCAGAGAATCATAGGAATGAATTTTACTGTCCCACCCATCACAGGAATCGGAGCGGGTGAGGGGCAGGCCATAAAAAGGTTCATTGATCTCAGGTGAGATTTTACGGTTTTGGGACAAGTGAGGCTGTAAAATGCTGCCCGGAGCATCTTACAGCACAGAAAGCGGCTCTTCAGCCCATCATGTCTGCACAGGCCATCAAGCACTGATCGATTCTAATCCCATTTTCCTGCAGAGAAAACAGGTGCTTAAATTCACAAAGGGTTGGCTTGTCACATGGCCTTCTTTCTCCAATTGCCTTGTGGCCTTGGTGCATTCCAGTTATCCTGGCTGGAAATTCCTCTGTCAGCCTGAGTTCCATTATCCAAGTGATTATAATAGTCTAATGGTTTACCTCCACTAAGTTCAATATCCAGGTAAATGTCCGGATGCTTTGCCAATGGGATAGAAGATGGCTACCATTCATCCCTTTCAAGATTCCTGGTGATTTCCAGACAGGGTGTTTCCATTTCAATAGTTTTAGAATGTAGACGGTATAGTGATGCAAATGTTAGACTGAAATGTGGGTTTAGCATTTTTTTTTAAGAGAATCAATTCGGGGTTTACGAATTTCAAAAATATTTTTTTGATATAAAACGTGGTTTCACAAGAGTATATTTTTTGATTACATGGTACATACCAGGGAATGTACTGATACAGTCAAATCTTTTGGTGTGGTTATTGCTTAGTGATCTGAGGCAATTTGTTCTTGTTTTATAGAGATCAGTTGGGTTGGGGTTGGGGATGAGGATACCGTGTCATGGGGCTAGGATCGTTGTCCTTCTGTCAGTGGATTAATTGTTGCGCTAGTGAGGATTAAATTCAACTCTTGCCTCTTGTGCATTCCCGACTCATTCACCCTGCCAATTGTAGCCATGCACACACGGCGCTACACAATACTGATCTTTCCTCTGACTTCTTAACATCTTTCTCTCTCCTACCTAAGGTGCTGCTAACCAATTGTTTAGTTTACTGTCCTAATATCTCCTTTCCCCAATGCCTGATTACACCCAGCAGAGTTTTAAATGAACTGAAGTTAATGGAAAGTAAGAGATGGGAGATGCTGAGGAGAGTATTGGAACATCTGGAATTAGCAAAAGTAGTGAGGGGGGGTTTCACCAGCAGATGTGCTAAGGTAGGGTTGGAGATGGGCAGTATTATGGAGGTGGAAAGAAATAGAAATGATATGACACTAATTACCTGTTTGTTTGTTTTTACAGCTCCGCAACATATTTGGGAATGTAAGGGGCTAAAATCACATGCAACTGAAACCATTCTTAGCCTAAAAGGATTTTGTTGATTCAAGTACCTGCACATAATCCTCAGAAATGCCAGAGCAAAGCAATGATTATAGGGTAGTTGTGTTTGGAGCTGCAGGAGTTGGGAAAAGTTCCTTAGTCTTGCGCTTTGTCAGAGGAACTTTCAGAGAAACATACATTCCAACAATCGAAGATACATACAGGCAAGTAATAAGCTGTGATAAAAATATCTGTACACTTCAAATCACAGACACCACAGGGAGTCATCAGTTTCCTGCAATGCAGAGGCTATCCATTTCCAAAGGGCATGCTTTCATTCTGGTATACTCTGTGACCAGCAAACAATCCATGGAGGAACTTCAGCCCATCTATGAGCAGATCTGTCAAATCAAAGGGAACATTCAGAACATCCCCATCATGCTAGTGGGAAATAAGAGTGATGAGACTCAGAGGGAAGTGGAGGCCACTGAAGGAGAAGCTCTGGCCACAAAGTGGATGTGTTCTTTTATGGAGACCTCTGCTAAACTCAACTACAATGTGCAGGAACTTTTCCAAGAGTTGCTTAATTTGGAAAAGAGGAGACCAGTGAGCCTGCAAGTGGATGGAAAGAAATCCAAACAACAGAAGAGAAAAGATAAACTGAAAGGAAAATGTTCCCTAATGTGAAATGCAACCTATTTAAATCATATCTACTGCATGGTGCAGCCAGGCATGGATTTCATAGACTTCCTGTGCAAAGGGGGCCATTTTTACACAGAATGACTCATTTCCTAACAACCCATAAGACAGGCAAAACAAGTCTTAAATCAGTTGTTCTCTTAATGAATACAAATTAAAATGTAAAATCCCACCACTGGATGGATTGCATTATCAGCTTAGGTTGTTGGTTGGAAAATACATGCTTTTTGCATTTTCATATTGAAATCATAATTTCCATGTGTACAAGGTTAATGAAACAAACATATATTAAAATTGTATCTGCATGAATAATGGCTGGAGAATTCTTAACTTTATTGTAAAGAAAATATTTTACATTCAAGTAAACCAATGAAAATACATTTGATTGTTGACAAATTAATAGTGTTTAATGACATTTATTTCTCCTTCCAATTTTCTTCCTTCAAGATAGTGACTTGCCCTGGGGTACATGCCACAGCATTGATGTCCTCTCATGCCTGGATTAACTGACCATTCTCCATGCATCAGTTAACAATGAGTTTTCGCATGGTATTTGAACCTCTAGGGTATCACATTCTGCTCCTGCTTCTACCAATTCCATATACCTGCATATTTCAACAGGGAAAACTGGGGAGTGGCCACCACTGAGAACTTGGCCAATTGTTCGCCAATTTAATTCAGAGGCAGGGAGACATTTTTAAAATTATGTCCTCAGCCGCCAAACTCACCCACCCCCACCTCTCTCATGATGTCCATACACATGGGGCAAACATATTGAACAGACAATTCCAGGATCCTATTCTGAACTGGTTAGTAGTGACCTGAAAACAACTCTTATTTCCGATCTCTGTGGAGAGACCCAGCTTCAGTCCAACACTTCCCCACAGCTGAAATTGGAGAATGCAGCATTCAACCTTTACCCGACCATTTGCATTGTATTGATGCTCCAGAATTGATTTAAATTCCAGGGTATGTGCAAAAAAAATTAGATAACAACATATACAACAGCCCTCCAGTATCTCACCGAAGTGTTTACGTTTGAGTGTTATCAAAGTATTTGACAATGGAGATTTCACCGTCAAGATAACCCTTTTCCTTATCTAATGCCCAAGTACATTAGGTAATGATTAGATGCAAAAAATATTCATGTATTTTCCCTCACTTACTTAAGGACACTGAATCCAATTGTAGTACCTTTACTGACACCCTGATCTGGATCAACCATCTTCAGCACAAACCTTTTAACATTTACACTTCTTGGTCTTTGACTCAGCACTACAAAACTGTTCTATATGAAATTTCTGGGGATTTCCATTGCTTTATCATAAGTAGTTCTTCCTGTTCTTCAACCACATGTAAGATCACATCTATGCACCTATAGTAGGGATTGATGGATTGTGATCAGGAACAGAAACTCTAGATAGTTTTTCTGCTTTCTATATCTAGTAGATGTGAGTTGAGCTGTAGCATGATTCAAGATGTAATCAGCAAACTCAATACAGACGCCGGCTTTGAAGGTGGCCTTCATGATATATAGCAGCAGCCTTAACCAATTGAGCCACTGAGGCAACCTTTGTAATTTCGTTCTCTAACTTCACATTTATTTGTTATCGAGCACAGAAGTTGATCACTTCCACACGATATTATTGAAGGAGTACTATATCATCAGAAGTGATAACTTTCAGATGAGATTTAAACTGAGTCCCATTTGCCTGTTCAGGTGGAGATAAAAGATCCCAGGCATCCTTGGGCAAGGAGTGTTCTGGTGTCTTAGCCAAAATGTATCCTTGAACCAGCAGCCAAAACAATTTAACTGATCGTTTATCTCTGCTGTTACCTTGTGTGCAGATTGGCTGTTGTCTTTGCTGACAAGAAAGAGTGCATTTCAAAATTAACTATTTGACTTTGATGTACTTTGGCACATCCTGAATTTATTCCTTTTATTATTTGCTTCCCATTTTCTAGGTCCCTTAAATATGTCAGTCTCCAGTGAAGGAAAGCAAATATTTGAGCTAAATGAGAAATAGTGCAGATGATGAAAATTACTAACAAAATCAGAAAATGCTGCATCTGATGAGAAAATGTAAGCCAGCTGACTCTTCAAGTATAAACCTTTTGTCAGAATTCAGCAATATGAGCAATTATTTGACTTTGTTATATTCAGACATCCATAACACGGACTCAGTAGACTGAGTGGCTCCTCTCTGTGCTGTAATGACTATGATTCATTTGGCTTTCAGATTACCTTTCTCCATGTTCTTCTATTTGGCCGGTCTCTGTGATGTTCAATAATACCAGTTCAGGCTCAAGTCCATTCAAATTTGACCACTCCCAAGATACCAGGTGGAATTTTACCGGTTCGCCCTGCCCATGAGTGGGCGGAACAATGATGGTAAGATCACACGAGAGCCAAGACATCAGGATTGTGCCCGATTTCTCAGCTCTCGGCTCTCGCAATCTTACCAGATCTGGACTTCTGGTGAGGTCAGCCTCTCGCCCATTTCCCATGAGAGGCGGAATAAATTATTTAGATTTATTAAATTATTGATTTACAGGTTATTAGCAAGCCTGGGCGCAATCGCGCTGCCTCACTTGCCTTTATGGCCTCGCCGGGGGAGGTTTTCTCTGGCGAGGAAAACACCTGCTCCCCATGCACAGGAACAGTTGTGTTGCCCTCGCCGGTAGAACCAGAGGTCACTGAAGCCCCCCTGGGGAGGCCGAGGGCAGTGGCAGCCTGTCATCTTGGCAGTGCCAGCCTGGCACCTTTGCACCGCCCACCAGGCACCTTGACACTGCCCGTCAGTAGTGCCGGGAGGTGAGACCGACAGGGGCAGGGCCTATGGGGTGGGGTCTGAAGAGGCGGTGCCCCTGGAGTGGGGCCAGGCTAGAGCTGCCCAATCAGACAGGGAGGGATATACCGCTGCCATTGCAGCTCTGATTGGTGGGATGCAGGAGGAGAGTCCCGCTGCCACTCTGCAGCTCTGGTCGGTGGGGTGAGGGAGGCGGAACCTGCCGCCACTCTGCAACAAGTCAGTGGGGGGGAGGGGTGCAATTGGTCTGAGCAGTGGGGGATGGCGGAGGCTACATTTTGGGAGGTGTGAGGCTTGTGATCGACCATGGACCCCCACAATTGTGGGAGGGGGGTTGGTTCAGGCTGGCTCCAAAAGCAGAAACCTGACAGCTCTTTCTCTGTCAGGTCTCTGCTTTTGCTATTGCACATGTACAGACACAGAGGTCTACACATGCGCATTAGATCCCTCTGCTGTTGGAATTACGCATGTGTAGGCACAGGTCTGCACATGCGCAATAGCTCCCTCTGTTGCTGGCTGGTGAATTAAGCCTTGCCCACTGCCTGTAATAGCTAGAAATGGTCTAGTCCATTTTTGTATGCACTATGTGCACAAGATTAGGCATAACAACTCACCCAAAAAACCAGATCTACAACTCTCCCATTTTCACGCTAGTTGGACACTTAGAATTTCTCTCATAACATTCTGAGCACATCTATCATGCCGAGAAAAATGAATTTCTTCAGCAAGCTTTTGTTTTTATTCGTTAGTGAAAAATGGGTGTCACTGGCTGGCCAGCATTTGTTGCCAATCCCTCGTTGCCTGTGGGTAGTTGAAATTCAGCCACATTTCTGTGGCTATGGAGTTGACTATTATACTATTATAAACTTGCATGCGCCGTAATTTGGGAGGCAGCGCCCCTGTCGCAGAAGTTGAACACCTTAATCTACAGAACAAACGCTGGACCAAAAAAAAATCTAGGATCCTTGCTCTGCCGGCAAAGACATGGAGCTCCTCCAGAGTCATGGGCACATTGTCATGTCCAAAGTCACTTGCACCTACACAGATGCAACAGTGGCACTCACCTAACTCTCAAAAATCAGATCTATCTCATGCCATTGGACCACATGGCCTACTTCTCTTTTTCCACTGGAACTTCAGCCATATTGCATTTAGTATGAGTTATTTCATGTTCTCTGGAACTTTGTTAGATGGACAAGTGATATTCTCTCATAGTCTATATCTGCGATAAACTATCAATCAAGATTATATTGAAGTGTAACTAGCTGAAGCCAAGAGGAAATATAGATGATTTAATTGAAGTTCAAGATCTCACAGGGCCCAAAATTCTAGAAGTGATGGGAATGGGGCAGAAATACAGATTCGGTGCAGAGGGGAAGAGGTGCTTTTTTCTTTTTTTTCTTTGCTTCTTAACTTCTTTAATCTTCAGAGAATGGTCTTGCCTTGCTGCAGAAGTAGAGGCTACAAGGGAGAGAGCTGACTGGTGACTAGTGGGTAAGGTAGGATAAGTATTTACAACTTTTATCATTTATAGTTTATAAGGCCATTTTGTGGATTCTTGTTTGTAAGGCCTATATTATACAGAAAGAGAACCAGGGATGAAGGACCCTGGAGTAATTGATATTATTTGATATTAAGCACCTTTCAAATGTTTAATTTAAAGGGGTAAGTCATCGCAGTGGAGCTCAAAGCCATGGTGTGCACCTTGTGCTCCACGTGGGAAGCCAAGAACATTTCCAATGCCCAGAATCAGCATGTGTACAGGAAGTGTCTCCAGCTGCAGCTCTTAGAAGTCCAGGTTATGGAGCTGGAGCAGCAGCTGGAGATACAGTGGAGCATCCACAAGGCGGAGAGTATCGTACTGAGAGTGGTTTGGGTCACTGTCTATGCAGAGTCTGCACGTTCTCCCCGTGTCTGTGTGGGTTTCCTCTGGGTGCTCCGGTTTCCTCTCAGAGTCCAAAAGATGTGCTGGTTTGGTGCATTGGCCATGCTAAATTCTCCCTTAGTGTACCTGAACAGACACTGGAGTGTGGTAATTAGGGGATTTTCACAATAACTTAATTACAATGTTAATGTACGCCTACTTGTGACACTAATAAATAAGTTTAAAATTCACTGTGCTGAGGGAGTGTTACACTGATAGAGATTAGGGTAAAAGATCATAAGGCCCTATTTTGAAGAATAGTAAGAGAGTTCTCTTTGGTGTCATTGCCAATATTTATCGCTTAATTAACATCACAAAAACAGATTATTGTGTCATTTTCACAATGTTATTTGTGGGAGCTTGCTGTGCATAAATTGGCTCTTGCAATTCCTACATTGCAACAGTGATGACACTTCAAAAGTACTTAATTGACTGTTGAAGATCTTTGGAACATCCTATGATCATGAAAGGTGCTAAATAAATGCAGTTTCTTTTGGCAAAGCTTTTAGTCACCCCATCTAAATATTTTTTTCTTTGGCTTGGTTCCTGTTCTTTCAGATTATGTCTGTGTGAATCACCTTATAACTATTTTCTATGTTAAAGGCATTATATATTTGCAAATAATAAGCAAGTTATTTTTAGAAGACTGTGGGTTGCCTCTGGCATCATCAGAGATTTATCAACTGTTGGAACCTAACTTCAGCCTCTTTTCACCAGCCTGTTGTGAAGTTGATGACAGCCTTTATATGCATCTAAATACTTATAGGTGGCCTCTGGTGACATTATTCACATCAGTCTGCTAGCAGTGCATTGCTGTCTTAGACAATCAGGGAACTTCTCTGAGCTTATTTAGTTCTACTTCATCCGAGCAAAGCAGGGAGAAAGAACTGTTCCATCAGCTTCCTATCACTCATTTCCTTCCCAGAAGTTATGTTGGATACATAATACATCCACCCAAAAGAAATCAGCTGGCTTTCACAATGTTATCGATCAAAGAACAATTTATTGCCTTATGGAAACAGGGAGGAATGACAAATGACAAATCCTCAGATACCACAGGCACTAAGGAGCATCCGTAGTAGCCGAAGTGGGGCCTTGTGCTGAAATGGTAGTTTAGACTGCATTTAGTTCAAGCTGCCATCTTGGTAAAGGAATTGCAGCTTGCACGAAGGGCGGCACGGTGGTACAATGATTAGCATTGCTGCCACACAGCACCAGGGACCCGGGGTTGATTCCTGGCTTGGGTCACTGTCTGTATGGAGTCTACACGTTCTCCCTGTGTCTGCGTGGGTTTCCTCCGGGTGCTCCGGTTTCCTCCCAAAGTCCGAAAGACACGCTGGTTAACTGCATTGGCCATGCTAAATTCTCCCTCAGTGTTCCTGAACAGCGCTGGAGTGTGGCAACTAGGGGATTATCACAGTAACTTCATTGCAATGTTAACGTACGCCTACTTGTGACATTAATAAATATAAATAAATGAAAACACTTAGCATAGCTGTCCAGAGGATCTTTAAACAGCTACTGGAGATTTGAAGAGGACATTTACAACACATGGGAAACTTTCACAAGTTGGAATAAAAACAGAATATGCTGGTAATAATTTGTCAAGAATACATCATCAATGTAGCGATATTTATTCTGCAAATTATCTGAGGGCTTTGCCTAAAGAGAATGTGCTGTACTATTCCATATTATTGGATACCTTATAAGAGTCAGGAGAAAGGGAGTGCTTGGTCATCAACACTTTGCTCAGGTCCTCCTTGCTCTGCAGAAGGAATGCAGAGACACAAAGTCAGGTAGCATAACACCAAATGCTGCATGGGAGAGAGAGAGAGAGGAGGACCAGGTACTCCTTACCTAGTTCAAGGCATCCCTCCTCCTCTGGATCTCCTCCACCATGATCTCCAATATCAAGTCTGAGCAATGTGTGTCTTCTCACTCAGTCACTGAGCCATGCTGAGTTGGTGTGTGCCAACCAACCTACTACACATCTTCAGTGGAAGCAGGTGAGTAGAATTATGTGTAACCAGCCATTGAGTATTGTATCTGCATGTGTCTGTTTTAGCACTTCAAGGCAAATTAAGATTATGGTAATCAGTAATTAGGATCAAAATTTGCTATTACCAGTCTTTTAAACAAAGGTCTCTTATTAGTACAGCACTCATTTAGCATCTGATTTGGCTCTTTTGCCAAAATAACACCTTGGCTTGTCCTCAAAGCAAGCAGCAGTTTTCTTTCCAGGTGCCAGAGGTTGCAGGAATGTTTAAAAAGTTCCCTGTGATTATTTGGCCCATTTATAACACAGTAAGACACCATAGTCATTGCACCTCCCACTTGCTGCCCCTGCAGCATCTAGTGAGCCTTGTGCCCATCCAAAATAATTGATGGCCCCTGAACCAGGAAATAGGCTGGACCTGTGGGCAATCAAGCAGAAGGTTAAAGATACCCAGTCTATGGTAGATCTGCCTGCATTGAAGTAGATCAGAAATCGTGGAGCAGTGTATTTATCAATGGACATATCGGGGAGCTCCGGCTGACAATACATTCCAGGAAATTCTTTCTTCTGTCTTGGGATTCCTGCAAGTTGCTAGAATCTCCCAAAAGGTGAAAGCATGTCAGTAGTCAGAGTGAATCAGAAATACCGCATTTATTAACATTCAGTTCCATTTCAGACCTTTTCATACCAAGACAATACTAACAAAAGAAATTTCCAACACATATGAGACAAGTGATTTTTATTTTCATTAAGCCAAGTAAAATATTTTATGGAAACATCTCCGAAGGTAATTTTGAAGAGAAAATGCTTTAACGTGCTTTAGCCTTTAAACATTAATAATTCTGATAGTGTCTCTGGGTCGTGATAGCTGTGAATTTGTGTGGGCGTCTGAAAGTAGGCCAGGGAGCACTTTAATTATATGCGTTGTTTTCCTCCATACTAATGCCTGCTTGCCACCCACATGGGAACAAATGCCTGTATGTGCTATACATTCAATGAGTTTCCCAATTACAATAAACCCTGAAATTAACATCTATATGGAACATGCATTTCTCTGTTTTTTGAGTCTAATGCTGTTTAATTGTGACAGTTACAGCCACTTACAGTTGTGTCAGATTTTATCACTGCTGGAATTCATACATTTTGTTCATTTATCTTATTCAGTATTTTTACAATCGTTTTTGCTTATCAGGGTGATTCATGTTAGGTCAGGGTGATGGAATAGTTCACATCTCAAATATCTAAGCTATTAAGTTTGAGTTTACTCATTAGTGTCACAAGTAGACTTACATTAACACTGCAATGAAGTTACTGTGAAAGTGGCCACACTCTGGCACCTGTCCAGGCACACTGAGGGAGAAGTTAGCATGGCTAACAGCACGACTTTCAGGCTGTGGGAAGAAACTGAAGCACCCGAAAAAACCCCACATGGACACAGGGAGAACGTGCAGACTCCGCACAGACAGTGACCCAAATCATGAATTGAACCAGGGTTCCTGCCGCTGTGAGGCAGCAGTGCTAACCATGTGCCACTGTGCTGCCTAAAATAGGCTAAAGTTTAATTTGAATATTTTATTTACATATCCAAACAATTTTCACAGATGACCATGCAATTCTCTGCCATTTCTTTCTGCACTAGAAAAGTGACTACACTTCAAAGTTACTCAATTGGCTGCAGAGTACTTTGGGACATCCTGAGGTCTTGAAATGTGCTATTTTCAAAGCAAGTATATCGTTCTTTATCCATGCATGACTAACACAGAGTTGCCTATCTGCGGTTTAACTGCCCAGTATAGCAAGAAACTGAGCAATTTAATGACCCGAGTAACAAGATATTTTTTCAAATTTTCAAACTACTTCTCAATCACTTGTCTTGTTTTCCCTCGTCACTTGTATTTTGTGTCTTTAAGCCAATTGAACAGCATTTTTCCCCCATCAGCTGCAACAGTGCCATAATAAGGTTTCCAATGGAAATTTCCTAATATCCATACCTCCTGAGGAAAGAAGAGGAGCTCTTTGCCAGCATTCTCCCAGTTTGAAACTAAGTGCAGTGATGGGCAGTTCCAATAGGGCCTGTCCCATCAACCAGAATTGCGGGATCCTGCACCAGATTCTGCTCTTGAAATCCCTACAGTGCAGAAGGAGGCCATTCGACCCATCACCAACAACAATCTCATGCAGGCCGTATCCCTGTAACACCACGTATTTACCCTGCTAGTCCCGCTACCATGGCCAATCAACCTAACCCACACATCTTTGGACTGTGGGATGAAACCAAAGCACCCGGAGGAAACCCACGCAGACACGGGGAGAATGTGCAGACTCTACACAGACAGTCATCCGAGGCCAGAATTGAATCCGGGTCCCTGGACCTGTGAGACAGCAGTGCTAACCGCTGTGCTACCGTGCTGCCCATTAAACCTCATTAATTATACACAGGCAAGTTGCCCTCCGATTGCCCTGGTGGTCTGGCAGCTGACAGGTTCGAAGATCCAGCGCCATATTTAAACACCAGTCCTGAATATTCATAATCAGTCTCTCCAGCTGTCTTCACCAGACCATGTCAGCAACCCAGAGGGAAAAGGATTGCACCCTCAAGAAGAAGTCCGTTCCTTGATTCAACCACCTTTAACCCTCTGAATCCATCACCCATGCCCCATTTGGACCTCTACCCACTACCTCTGAAGTCTTCATCCATCCCCCTCCAATAAACGATATAGTATTGCTTTGACTCCCTTGTTTCAGAGCGTTTCATGCAGCCTTGTCAGAGTCCAGCTTCCTTCCTCTCAGCTTTCCCTCTGCCTTCATTATTTGTCTTCATCCACCCCCTTGCCCCTCTGCCTGTCACCGTGAACCCTCATCCTTTCCCCACTCCTTTCATAGCTCTCCTTTCACATTGTCCCCCTTGCCTTTATCAGAGCCCCGCTCCCCAGAACCTCGCACTCCGCCCAGGTTGAACTTCAGACCTTTGATGCGGTGGCTCTGTGAGTCCTGCAGCACGGTGCTGTTCATGAAGACCAGCTCGGCATGGAGATAGAGGGCAGAACTGGTCTGCCCCGGCAGAGTGGTGTACAGCACATCAGGAGAAGCGCAGCACTATGGCAGAAAGGCTTTGATACACACTCGCCCCAAAGTCTCCTGCCAACTGAAATCTGCCTTGTGCACACCACTCTTTAGCAATTGGATTTGACGGCAACATGATTTCCTGCTGCCACAAGGCAAGTTTGGAAGGTTTGATGGGACACCGGCAGGCAGCTATTTTAATGAGCATTCATGACAAGCAAATGAATTTCGCTCCACTTGCCAGAGGGATGACCAACCCATCATTAGAAAGATAGAAATAAGAGAGCGAGAAGACCATTCAGTCTTGTGAGTCTGGTCAATATGATCATGGCTGATCCTCTATCTCAACTTCCATGCTCTCCCCATCCCTCTGAACATCTTTAGACTTCAGAAATCTATCTATTTCCTTATATATATATTCAGTTACTTGGCCTCCACAGCCTTGTGTAGTAGAGAATTCCATAGGTTCACCATCCTTAGTGAATAAGTTTCTCCTCATTTCAGTCTTAAATGGCCCACCCCATATCCTGAGACAGTGACCCCTTGTTCTAGACAGCCCATTCAGAGGATACAACATCCCTGCATCCAGTCTGTCCAGCCCTGTCAGAGTTCTACATGTTCCAATGAGAACCCCTCTCAACCTTCTAAATTCCAAGCCCAGTCAACCCAATCTCTCCTCATATAACAATCCTGACATCGCAGGCATCAGTCTGGTGAACCTTTGCTGTACTCCCAAGCATATCCAGTTGGTTTTAAAACGTGGGGCGGGATTTTATGGTTTTGGGCGAGTGAAGCTGTAAAATCCATCCCTCGCCCATTCCGATGCCCCTGGCGAGTGAGCCAGTAAAATTCTGGCCATGATTTCCCTTTCATAAATCCATGTTGACTTTGTCTAATTCCATTGATATTTTCTAAGTGTCCTGTTATCGCATATTTTAAAATAGACTCTAGCATTTCCCTACTACTGATGTTAGGTAACTGCTCTGTAATTCTCTATTTTCTCCCCCTCTCCTTTTTTAAAGGGCAGGATTACATTTGCCACCGTCCAATCAGCCGGGACTGTTCCAGAATCAAAATTTCGGAAGAAGACAATCAGTGCAGCCACTATTTCCATGGCCACATCATTTAGTACCCTGGGATGTAGATTATCAGGCCCAGTGGGTTTATTAGCTTTCAGACGCATTAATTTCTCCAGCACTACTTTTTTATATTAATTTTCTTCAATTCCTCCTACTCGCTAGACTATTGGTTCCCTAGCATTTCTGGGAAATTATTTGTGTCTTCGGCTGTGAAGACAGAACTAAAGTAATTGTTGAAGTGGCAGAACGTTGTTTTTAATTGCTCTGCCATTTCCTTGTTCTTTATTATAAATTCCCATGTTTTGGATTGTAAACTACCTACATTTGTCTTCATTAATCTTTTTGTTTTTACATACTTTTACAGTCTGTTTTTATTTTATTTGCAAGTTTACTCACATATCCCATGTTTCCCTTCTTAATCATTCTCTTGGTCCTCCTTTGCTGAATTCTGAACTACTCCCGATCCTCAGGCTTGCTATTTTTTCTCGCAACTTTATGTGACTCCTCTTTGGATCTAATATTATCTTTAATTTCTTTTGAAAGCCATAGTTGGGCCACTTTTCTTGTTGTGTTTTTGCGCCAGTAAGGAATGTATAACTATTGCAATGCATACATCATTCCTTAGATATTAACCATTGCCTATCTACTGTCATGCCTTTCAATAAAGTTTCTCAATACATCTTCACCACTCATAACTCATACCTTCATAGTTTCCTTTGTTTAGATTTAGGACCCTATTGGATTGGACTTCTTCACTTTCCATCCTCATGAACAATTCCATCATATTATGGTCATTGTTCCCTGAAGGATCCGACACAGCAAAATATTTAACCCCTTCTCATTGCACAACACCAAATCTAGGATAGCATATTCCCCAATTGGTTTCTTGACATACTGGCCAGAAAACCATCTTGTACACACTCCAGGAATTCATCCACCACAGTATTATTGCTAATTTAGCTTGACCAATCTATATGTAGATTAGTGTCACCCATGATTATTGCTGCACCCTTGTTACATGTATCTCTAACTTCCTTTTTAATGCCACCCTCTACCTCACGACTACTGTTTGAAGGCCTATAGACAACTCCCTTTGTTTCATCTTAGTTCCACCCAGACTGATTCTACATCTTGTAGAACATCTACTTGCCACTGCAGCTTCTTTTCCTTTTTGCTTCTCCTTCCTCAAAATGCGCTTGGATATTCAGTTCCCAGTCTTGGTCAGCCTGCAGTCATTTCTCTGTAATTGCAATCCTATAATACCCGTTTATATCATTTTGTGCTGTTAATTCATCCAACTTGTTGTGAATGCTTCAAGTATTCAGTACAGTGCCTTTAGATTTGTCTTTTTAACATTTTTACGCTTAGTGTTTTTGTACTGGGCCTATTTGCTGAAGCCCTTACTTCCTCTATCTTCCACCTTTGCTTTCTACTTTTCTGTCTTTCAATTCTATTTTTGTTTCCCTCTCTTGTGTCTCCCTGTTTAGGTTCACTTACCCCTGCCACTCTAGCTTAAATCCTCCCCAACAGCACTAGCAAATACCGTGTGAGAATATTGGTCCCAGTCCTGCTGCAATGTAATCCGTCCAGTTTATAGAGATGCCATCTTCCCCAGCATCTGCCCCAATGCCTCAACAATTCAAGTCTCTCCCTCCTGCACATTCCTTCTAGCCACTGGGAGAATTGCAACCTAATTTTACTTTTTGGCTACTGTCAAATTTCCCGCGCCTGCACCCCCCACCCCCCACCCCCACTAACCCCACCCCACTAACCCCCCCCCCCCCCCACCCCCACCCCCATCCACACCCCCACCCCCACCCCCCACCCCCTAGAGGTGGACTTTGCTCTAATTGTCAAAGGTACAGCACCTTTGCAGGCTTCAATTTACTAGGGATGATGCAATTAAGTTATGTTTCATACTCTATACTGTCCAGCCAAACCCTACTGTAGGCATGACACTGTCACTGCCCCTCAACATCAAAACTACTTTCAACTTTTATAAAAATGTAAGAATATAATAGGAGCCGGAGCCTTTAAATTTTCTTTGCCATTCAGCAAGGTTATAGTTGATTTTCAAATTCAACTCCACCTTTCTGTACCATCTTCATATTCCTTAATTCCCTGATCTATCAACCACTTCAATTTTTTCAATGACTTATCATTCACAACTTCTTTGGGTAAAAATCTCCACAAAGATTTGAGCAAATAAATGTCTCCTTATCTCAGTCCTAAATGACCAACCCCTTATTCGAAGACTGTGGACCCATGTTCTAATTCCGCTGCCTGGAGAAACATTTACTTAGCATTTACCTTGCCAAACTCCTTAAAACTTTTATATGTTTTAATCAGATCACATCTCATTCTTCTAAACTCCAGGGAATATAGACATTGGATTTTTTTCCAAGCTACTACTAGCATTTGAACAGCATAACTCAAACAACTGTCCACAGATGTACAAAGCAAGTGTCCAATTGTTTGAGAAAGCAAACTCAATTCCTTCCCCCTGCACATCCAGCAACAACATGAGAGGTCTATGCAATTTTACAGAGATGTGGAGATGCCGGCGTTGGACTGGGGTAAGCACAGTAAGAAGTCTCACAACACCAGGTTAAAGTCCAACAGGTTTATTTGGTAGCAAATACCATAAGCTTTCGGAGCAATGCTTCTTCGTCAGATGGAGTGGTCTCTGTTCTCAAACAGGGCACAGACACAGAAATCAAATTACAGAATACTGATTAGAATGCAAATCTCTACAGCCAGCCAGGTCTTAAATGCACGGACAATGTGGGTGGAGGGAGCATTCAACACAGGTTAAAGAGATGTGTATTGTCTCCAGACAAAAATATAATCAGTAACCCCCACAGCTTGACTCCTGGACTTGCACAATTTCACAAGCTGTACTGTCTGGAGACAATACACATCTCTTTAACCTGTGTTGAATGCTCCCTCCACCCACATTGTCTGTGCATTTAAGACCTGGCTGGCTGTAGAGATTTGCATTCTAATCAGTATTCTGTAATTTGATTTCTGTGTCTGTGCCCTGTTTGAGAACAGAGACCACTCCATCTGACGAAGGAGCATTGCTCCGAAAGCTTATGGTATTTGCTACCAAATAAACCTGTTGGACTTTAATCTGGTGTTGTGAGACTTCTTATTTTACAGAGAAGCAGGATTCAAGATCCAAAGTGTTATAGATCATCTCCTCTTAGCTGTACGTGCTTTCACATATAATAGCACTATTGTCATGATGATATAACATGTGTGTAATATTAATGTTTAATTTCATTCAAATATATATTTTTTTATTCATTCATGGGTTGCGGGCGTCAATGCCTAGGCCAGCATTTATTGCCTGTCCTTAATTTCCCTTGAAAGTGTGGTGGTGTGCTGCCTTCCTGAACCACTGTAGTTCATGTGTTGTAGGAACACCCACAGTGCTAGTTAGGAAGGGAGTTCCAGGATTTGGACCCAGTGACAGTGAAGGAATGGTGATATAGTTCCAAATCAGGCTGGTGTGTGACTTGAAGGGGAACTTCAGATTGGTGGTGTTCCCATACATCTGCTGCCTTTGTGCTTGTAGGTGATATAGGTCGTGGTTTGAAAGGTGCTGTTGAAGGAGTCTTGGTAAGTTGCTGCAGTGCATCTTGTAGATGGTACGCATCTGAGTTGGATCATCCACCTAACACTTCTAGCTGAAGTTGGCTGCAAATGGACTGATGTGCTGGGCTCTGCCATAATTGAGGATGGGGATATTTAGTTGGTTGTCTGATTGTTCACCACTCCTTGATTGTACTGTTGATGACCCCTTCCATCACTTTGTTGATGGTTGAGAGTCGATGATGGGGCGGTAATTGGTCAGGTTGGATTTGTCCTGCTTGTAGAGGGCATATCTAGGCAATTTGCCACATTGCCGGGTAGATAATAACATCACGGTGGGGCGAGAAATAAACAAAGAAGTAACTGATACATGTAAAACTGGTACAGCAATTATGGGGGATTTTAATCTACATGTCGATTGGTCAAACTAGATTGGTCAAGGCAGCCTTGAGGAGGAGTTCATAGAATGTATCTTCGTTGGATTCCTTGAACAGTATGTAATGGAACCTACAAGGGAGCAAGCTATCCTAGATCTGGTCCTGTGTAATGAGACAGGAATAATTAATGATCTTACAGTTAGGGATCCTCTGGGAAGAAGCGATCACAGTATGATTGAATTTAAAATACAGATGGAGAGTGAAAAGTTAAAATCCAATACCAGTGTCTTGTGCTTAAACAAAGGAGACTACAATGGGATGAGGGAAGAGTGGCTAAGGTAGACTGGGAGCAAAATCTTTATGGTGGGACAATTGAGGAACAGTGGAGGACTTTCAAAGTGATTTTTTACAGTGCTCAGCAAAAGTATGCTGATAGATAAGTTGCCGGGACCGGATGGGATGTACCCCAGGTTACTGTGGGAGGCGAGGGAAGAGATTGCAGAGCCTCTGGTGATGATCTTTGCATCGTCGATGGAGATGGGAGAGGTTCCGGAGGATTGGATGATTGCGGATATGGTTCCTATATTCAAGAAAGGGAATAGGGATAGCCCAGGAAATTACCGACCGGTGAGTCTAACCTCAGTGGTTGGTAAATTGATGCAGAAGATCCTGAGGGACAGGATTTATGAACATTTAGAGAAGTTTAGTATGCTCAAAAGTAGTCAGCACTGCTTTGTCAAAGGCAAATCATGCCTTACGAGTCTGGTGGAGTTCTTTGAAAATGTGACTAAACACATTGACGAAGGAAAAGCAGTAGATGTAGTTTACATGGACTTCAGTAAGGCATTCGATAAGGTCCCCCATGCAAGACCTCCCGAGAAAGTGAGAGGGCATGGGATCCAAGGGGCTGTTGCCTTGTGGATTCAGAACTGGCTTGCCTGCAGAAGGCAAAGAGTGGTTGTAGAAGGGTCTTTTTCTGAATGGAGGTCGGTCACCAGTGGAGTGCCCCAGGGATCTGTTCTGGGACCCTTGCCCTTTGTCATTTTCATAAATGACCTGGATGAGGAAGTGGAGAGATGGGTTGGTAAGTTTGCCAACGACACAAAGATTGGAGGTGTTGTGGATAGGTTGGAGGGATGTCAGAAGCTGCTGCGTGACATAGATAGGATGCAAGACTGGGCGGAGAAGTGGCAGATGGACTTCAACCCGGATAAATGTGTAGTGGTCTATTTTGGCAGGTCAAATGGGATGAAGGAGTATAATATCAAGGGTAAGACTCTTAGCAGTGTAGAGGATCAGAAGGACCTTGGGGTCCGGGTCCATAGGACTCTTAAGTCGGCCTCGCAGGTAGAGGAGGTGGTTAAGAAGGCGTATGGTGTGCTGGCCTTCATCAATCGAGGGATTGAGTTTAGGAGTCAGGAGATAATGATGCATCTTTATAAGACCCTCGTCAGACCCCACTTGGAGTACTGTGCTCCGTTCTGGTCGCCTCATTACAGGAGGAATATGGAAATGATTGAAAGGGTACAGAGAAGATTTACAAGGATGTTGCCTGGATTGGTTGGCATGCCTTATGAGGATAGGCTGAGGGAGCTCGGTCTTTTCTCCTTGGTGAGACAAAGGATGAGAGGTGACCTGATAGAGGTGTACAAGATGTCGAGAGGTATAGATCGGGTGGATTCTCTGAGGCTTTTTCCCAGGGCTGAAATGGCTGCTACGAGAGAACACAGGTTTAAGGTGCTGGGGAGTAGGTACAGAGGAGATGTCAGGGGTAAGTTTTTCACTCAGAGGGTGGTGGGTGAGTGGAATCGGCTGCCGTCAGTGGTGGTGGAGGCAAACTCGATAGGGTCTTTTAAGAGACTTCTGGATGAGTACATGGGACTTAATAGGATTGAGGGTTATAGGTAAGCCTATATATAAGCCTAGGTAGGTAGGGACATGACTGGCGCAACTTGTGGGCTGAAGGGCCTGTTTGTGCTGTATTTTTTCTATGTTCTATGTTCCATATACCAGTGATAAGGAAGGACCGTAGAAAATATGCAAGGAGAATACAGATAGCTCCAAGAAAAATAGGGTGGTAATAGTTGGAGATTTTACTTTTCCCAACATTGACTGGGACAGCCATGGTATTAGAGGGTTAGATGGAGAGAAATTGTTGAGTGTATTCAGGAGGAATTTCTCATTCAGTATGTGGATGGTCTGACTAGAGAGGGGCAAAACTTGACCTCCTCTTGGGAAATAAGGAAGGGCAGGTGACAGAAGTTTTAGTGAGGGATCACTTTGGGACCAGTGACCATAATTCTATTGGTTTTAAGATAGCTATGGAGAATGATAGGTCTGTCCCAAAAGTTAATATTCTAAATTGGGGCAAGGCCAATTTTGATGGTATCAGGCAGGAACTTTCAAAAGTTAATTGTGGGAGTCTGTGAGAAGGAAAAGGGACGTCTGGTAAGTGGCATGCTTTCAAAAGTGTGTTTAACCAGGGTTCAGGGTAAACACATTCCTCTTAGAGTGAAGGGCAAGGCTGGCAGAAGTCGGGAACCCTGGATGACTCAGGATATCGAGGCCCTGGTCAAGACGAAGAAAGAGGCACATGACGTGCATAGGCAGCTGGGATCAAGTGAATCTCTTGAAGAGTATATGGGGTGTAGGAGTAGAGTTAAGGGAGAAATCAGGAGGGCAGAAAGGGGACACAAAATTGTTTTGTCAGATAAGGCAAAGGAGAATCCAAAGAGCTTCTACAAATACATAGAGGTCAAAAGAGTAACAAGGGAGAGAGTAGGGCCTCTTAAGGATCAACAAGGTAATCTATGTGCGGGTCCACAAGAGATGGGTGAGATCCTAAATGAATATTTCTCATCAGTATTTACTGTTGAGAAAAGCATGGATGTTAGAGAACTTGGGGAATTAAATAGTGATGTCTTGAGGAGTGTACATATTACAGAGAAGGAGGTGCTGGAAGTCTTAAAGCGCATCAAGGTAGATAAATCTGCAGGACCTGATGAGGTATATCCCAGGACGTTGTGGGAGGCTATGGAGGAAATTGTGGGTCCCCTAGCCAAGATATTTGAATCATCGATAGTCACGGGTGAGGTGCCTGAAGATTGGAGAGTGGCAAATGTTGTGCCTTTGTTTAAAAAGGGCTGCAGGGAAAAGCCTGGGAACTACTGGCCAGTTAGCCTCACATCTGTGGTGGGTAAATTGTTGGAAGGTATTTTGAGAGACAGGATCTACAGGCATTTTGAGATGCAAGGACTGATTAGGGACAGTCAGCAAAGCTTTGTGAGTGGAAAATCATGTCTCACAAATTTGAGTTTTTTGAAGGGGTAACCAAGAAGGTAGATGAGGGCAGTGCAGTTGATGTTGTCTATATGGACTTTAGCAAGGCCTTTGACAAGGTACCACATGGTAGGTTGTTGCATAAAGTTAAATCTCACGGGATCCAGGGTGAGGTATCTAAATGGATACAAAATTGGCTTCTTGACAGAAGCCAGAGGGTGGTTGTAGAGAGTTGTTTTTCAAACTGGAGGCCTGTGTGCCTCAGGGATCAGTGCTGGGCCCACTGTTATTTGTCATTTATATTAATGGTTTGGATGAGAATATAGGGGGCATGGTTAGTAAGTTTGCAGATGACACCAAGATTGGTGGCATGGTGGACAGTGAGGAAGGTTATCTCCAATTGCAGCGGGATCTTGATCAATTGGGCCAGTGGGCTGACGAATGGCAGATGGAGTATAATTTAGACAAATGCGAGATAATGCATTTTGGTAGATTGAACCAGGACAGGACTTACTCAGTTAATGGTAGGGCATTGGGGAGAGTTACAGAACAAAGAGACCTGGGGGTGCATGTTCATAGCTCCTTGAAAGTGGAGTCACAGGTGGACAGAGTGGTGAAGAAGGCATTCGGCATGCTTGGTTTCATCGGTCAGAACATTGAATAAAGGAGTTGGGACGTCTTGTTGAAATTGTACAAGACATTGGTTAAGGCCACACTTGGAATACTGTGTGCAATTCCGGCCACCCTATTATAGAAAGGATATTATTAAACTAGAAAGAGTGCAGAAAAGATTTACTAGGATGCTACTGGGACTTGATGGATTGAGTTATAAGGAGAGGCTGAATAGACTGGGACTTTTTTCTCTGCAGCGTAGGAGACTGAGGGGTGACCTTATAGAGGTCTATAAAATAATGAGGGGCATAGACAAGGTAGATAGTCAATATCTTTTCCCAACGGTAGAGGAGTCTAAAAATAGAGGGCATAGGTTTAAGGTGAGAGGGGAGAGATACAAAAGTGTCCAGAGGGGCAATTTTTTCACACAGAGGGTCGTGAGTGTCTGAAACAAGCTGCCAGAGGTAATAGTAGAGGCGGGTACAATTTTATCTTTTAAAAAGCATTTAGATAGTTACATGGATATGATGGGTATAGAGGGATATGGGCCAAATGCGGGCAATTGCGATTAGTTTAGGGGTTTTTAAAAAAAAGGGCGGCATGGACAAATTGGGCCGAAGGGTCTGTCTCCATGCTGTAAACCTCTCTGACTCTATAAAAAGAGATAATCAGCCATGGATATCTGAGGAAATAAAGGAAGGTATCAAATTGAAAGAAAATGCATACAAGGTGGCACAGATTAGTGGGAAACTAGAGGATTGGGACATTTTTAAAGATCAACAGAAAGCCACGAAAAAAACTATATAGAAAAGTAAGATGGATTATGAGAGTAAACTAGCTAAGATTATAAAAACAGATCGCAAAATTTTCTACAAATGTATAAAACAAAAAAGAGTGGCTAAAGTAAACATTGGTTCTTTAGAGGATGAGAAGGGGGATGTAATAACTGGAAATGAGGAAATGGTTGAGGCATTGAACAGGTATTTTGTGTCAGTCTTCACAGTGGAAGACACAAATAACATACCAAAAGTTGATGACAAGAAGGTGAGGACCTAGAAACTATCATTATCACGAAAGAAGTAGTGTTGGGCAAGCTAATGGTGCTAAAGGTAGACAGGTCTCCTGGTCCGGATGGAATGCATCCCAGAGTACGAAAAGAGATGGCGGGGCAAATAGCAAATGCACTAGTGGTAATTTACCAAAAGTCGCTGCACTCTGGGGTGGCTCCCACAGATTAAAAAACAGCAAATGTGATGCCACTGTTTAAAAAAGGAGGTAGGCAAAAGGCAGGTGACTATAGTTAACTTATATATTATTTATATTAACTATAGTTAACTTATATAGCTTAACTTCTGTAGTAGGAAAAATGCTTGAATCTATCATCAAGGAAGGAATAGCGAGACATCTGGATATAAATTGTCCCATTGGGTTCATGAAGGGCAGGTCATGTTTGACTAATTTGGTGGAATTCTTTGAGAACATTACATGTGCAGTGGACATTGGGAAACCTGTGGATGTGGTGTATCTGGATTTCCAGAAGGCATTTGACAAGGTGCCACACCAAAGGCTGCTGCCTAAGATAAAGGTGCACGGTGTTACGGGAATATATTAGCATGGATAGAGGATTGGTTAACTAACAGAAAACAAAGAGTGGGGGTAAATGGGTGTTTTTCTGGTTGGCGATCAGTGACTAGTGGTATGCCTCAGGGATCAATGTTGGGATCGCAATTGTTTACGATTTGCATAGATGATTTGGAGTTGGGAACCAAATTGTGTCAAAATTCGCAGATGTCACTAAGATGAGTGGCAGAGCAAAGTGTGCAGAGGATGCTGAAAGTCTGCAAAGGGATATAGATAGTCTAAGTGAGTGGGCAAGGGTCTGGCAGATGGAGTACAATGATGGCAAATGTGAGGTCATTCATTTTGGTAGGAATAACAGCAAAATGGACTATTATTTAAATGATAAAAAATTGCAGCATGCTGCTGTGCAGAGGGACCTGGGTGTCCTTGTACATGAATCACGAAAAGTTGGTTTGCAGATCCAGCAGGTAATTAAGAAGGCAAATGGAATTTTATCCTTCATTGCTCGAGGGATGGAGTTTAAAAACAGCAAGGTTATGTTGCCGCTGTATAAGGTGCTGGTGAGGCCACACCTGGAGTACTGTGTATAGTTTTGGTCTCCTTACTTGAGAAAGGATCTACTGGCACTGGAGGGGGTGCAGAGGAGATTCATTAGGTTGATTCCGGAGTTGAGAGGGTTGGCTGATGAGGAGAGACTGAGTAGACTGAAGCTATACTTACTGGAATTCAGAAGAATTGGGGGACATCTTATAGAAACATATAAGATTATGAAGGGAATAGATAAGATAGAAGCAGGGAAGTTGTTTCCACTGGCAGGTGAAACTAGAACTAGGGGGCATGGCCTCAAAATAAGGGGGAGCAGATTTATGACTGAGTTGAGGAGGAACTTCTTCACACAAAGGGTTGTGAATCTGTGGAATTCCCTGCCCAGTGACGTAATTGAGGCTACCTCACTGAATGTTTTTAAGGCAAGTATAGATAAATTTTTGAACAGTAAAGGAATGAAGGGTTATGGTGAACGGGTAGATAAGTGGAGCTGAGTCCACAAAAAGATCAGCCATGATGTTATTGAATGGCGAAAAACGCTCGAAGGGCCAGATGGCCTACTCCCTGCTCCTAGTTCTTATGTTCTTATGCCAGTGTTGGAGCTGTACTTGAACAAATTGGCTGGGGCACTGCTGTCGCTGTGCATTTTGATGGAAGTAGTGAATGTTGAAGGTGATAGATGGGGTGCCAATCAAGCAGGCTGCTTTGTCCTAGATAATGCCAAGCCTCTTTGAGTGTTGTTGGAGCTGTACTCATCCAACTCTTCTCAGAATTCCTAGCCTCTGATCTGCTCTTGTAGCCACAGTATTTATACAGCTGCTCCAGTTCAGTTCCTGGTCAATAGTAACTCCCAGAATTTTAATAATGGGGGAATTCAGTGATGCTAATGCCATTGAATGTGAAGGGGAGATGATTAGATTCCCGTTTGTTGGAGATGGTCATTGCCTGACACTTGCGTTGCATGAATGTTACTTGTCACTTATATGAATGTTGTCCAGGTCTTTCTGCACATGGGTCTAGAGCACTACCTGAGGATCCACTATAGTAATCTCTCAGGACTGAGATGATTAACCTCCAGTATCCATTTTCCTTTCTGCTAGGGTAAATCAAATCAATGAATTGTTTTCCCCCGATCCCTATTGACTCTAATTTTGCTAGGACTTCTTGATGGGGTCAAATGCCGCCTTGAAGCGCAGTCAAGTTCAGCTCTTTTGTCCATGTTTGGACTAAGGCTGAAGTGAAGTCAGAAGCTGAATGTTCCAGGTGGAACCCAAACTGAGAATCAGTGAGTAGGTTATTGCTGAATAACTGCCGCTTATCGCACTGTTGATGACACTTTCTATCATGTTGCTGATGGTGGAGAGTAGGCTGAAGGGATGGTAATTGACTGGGTTGGATTTGCCCTGCATTTTGAGTATAGGGCATACCTGGGCAATTTTCTATATTTCTGGGTAGGTGCCAGTGTTATATTTGTACTGGAACAGTTTGGCTAGGGGCATGGCTAGTTCTGGAGCACAGGTCTTCAGCACTATTGTCAGGATGTTGTCAGGTCCCATAGCCGTTGCAATATCCCGTCTCTTCTGCCATTTCTTGATATCACATGGAGTGAACCAATTGGCTGAAAACTGGCATCTGTGATGATCTGGGATGTTTTTCACATTGCCAGGTAGATGCCAGTGTTGTAGCTGTACTGGAACACTGTGGTTGAGGCCCAGCAAGTTCTGGAACACAGGTCTTCAGTCATATTGTCAGGGCATAGCCTTTGCTGCATCCAATTCCTGATACCATGTGCAGATCAGGGCTGATAATGATGACAGATTTCTGACCTCATCCCCGATCACGGCAAAACACTCGCTTCTCACAATCATGGCCCACTGTCCCGCCAGGCAACCAAGCTCCCCATTTGATTAACAGCAAGACTCGAGGTCCCCCAACAAATTTCTAATGAAATAAAAACAGAAAATGTTAGAAACCAGGTCTGGTGACATCTGTGTGGACAGAAGCAGAGCTAAAACTTCAAATCAATAATCTTTCCTCCAGAACGCACCATATTTTGCATTAATAGTGGTATTTTAATGCGGCCCGTCATTAAGATGGGCAGGGTATCCATCTCCTCAGCCTTGCTAGGTTCTCAAACCAGATATATGCTCCCTGCACCTCTGTTATCATTGGAGACAAAACTCCAGTTAGTAGGTGACTTGTGTATGCATCCATTGCCTTGAGGTGAGGTTAGTTCAATTTTCCTTCTGATATCTGGATCTTAAGCACTTTAGACAGACCCAGGGGCTGGTGAAAGGATTTGAAAGGATAAAATTATTCAGGTTTGACATTTGGCTGAAGTTATTCAGGTTTAGTATTATGGTATTAGTATGTGGAATGAATTGAATTGGCTGAAGATGCTGACTCTAGTGGAGGCCAAGGGGGATCATCTACTCAGCACCTCTGGCTGAAGATGGTTGCAAATGTTTCAGCCATATTTTTTGCACTTATATGTTCGGCTCCCCCATCATTTGAGAATGGGGATATTTGTGGAGCCTCCAGTGAGCTTTTAATTGTCCACCACCATTCACAGCTGGATGTGGCAGGACTGCAGAGCTTAGATGTGATCAGTTGTGGGATTGCTCAGTTCTATCTATTGCATGCTTATGTGTTCTGTGTTGTAGCTTCACCAGGTTTTTAGGTATGCCTAGTGCTGCTCCTGACATTCCCTCCAGCATTCTTCATTGAACCATCGTTGATCCCCCATTATGATGGTAATGGTAGAGTGGGGGACTATGCTATGAGGTTACAGATTGTTGTTGACTACAATTCTACTTCTGCAGTTGGCCAACAGCCTCATGGATGCCCAGTCTTGAGTTGCCAAAAGTCTTAAAAATCTATCCCATCATGATAGTAGTGCCAGTTAACACAATGCAAGATATCTTCAACTACATTGCTGTGGATCTGGAGTCACATGTAGGCCAGACCAGGTTGGATGGCAAATTTTCTTCCCTAAAGGGCATTAGTGAACCAGATGAGTTTTAAATGATACTTAACAATGGTTTCGTGGTCACTATTTGACTAGCTTTTAAATCCAGATTTATGAATTTCAATTAAGTTCCACAGCTGCAGTGGTGGGATTTGGATCTTTGTCTCCAGAGCATTTGTCTGGTCCTCTGGATTACTAGTCTAGTGACATTATCACTATGTCACTACCTCTCCTATATTTAGAACTGCTTTAAAAGGATATTTGAAAGCATGCAAACACTGACTTACGATGGCTGCCACAAGTAACTGACATCTGGTACAAGTTGAGCAGTTTCTGGAAGTTTCCAATATGATTTACAATTAAGACATGATAAGACAACCACGTATGCAATTTCACACCTGCTGATGTCAAGAACTACTTCAAAAGATGAACTGAAACTGTACAGGACCTCATTATTTTGATTTCTATAAAGCTATCTTTCAAACAGAAATAGAAAGTTTACCAGGACAAAGTAAAAAGGTGGTCTTTCTATCTCATGAAAATGGATGATGGATCATTCAGGAGTTAATGGCTGGGACCTTACTGAATCTAATCACCTAGGCTATAAAACAATAGCCATGGTCTTACGGACCTGAGATAATCGTAGAATCACTACAGTGGAGAAAGAGGTCTTTTAGTCCATCGAGCCTGCACTGACAACTCTCGCCAACTTTTACAGATGCACCATAGAAAGCATTCTTTCTGGTTGTATCACAGCTTGAATGGCCCCTGCTCTGCCCAAGACCACAAGGAAGTACAAAAGGTCGTGAATGTAGCCCAATCCATCACGCAAACCAGCCTCCCATCCATTGACTCTGTCTACACTTCTCGCTGCCTCAGAAAAGCAGCCAGCATAATCAAGGACCCCACGCACCCCGGACATTCTCTCTTCCACCTTTTTCCTTTGGGAAAAAGATACAAAAGTCTGAGGTCACATACCAACCGACTCAAGAACAGCTTCTTCCCTGCTGCCATCAGACTTTTGAATGGACCTACCTTGCATTAAGTTGATCTTTCTCTACACCCTAGCTATGACTGTAACACTACATTCTGCACTCTCTTGTTTCCTTCTCTATGAACAGTATGTTTTGTCTGTATAGCGCAAGAAACAATACTTTTCACTGAATGTTAATACATGTGACAATAATAAATCAAATCAAATCAAAACAAAATCAATTCCACCCAAGCCCTATCCCCATAATCCCACGTATTTATCCTGCTAGTCCCCTTGACACTAAGTGGCAATTTACTGTGGTGTTGCAAAGTTGAGTGGAGTAGTTGTAGATTGAGAAGTAGAATGTTTGAATTTGGTGTTTGCAAAATTATTTTAAAAATTGTAAAATGCTAAGAGGTGAAAGCATTGCATGGCCCCTTTAAAAGGTGGTGCTTTTTCTGTGCTTAGAGAGCTAAAACAAATGCAGGTGCATATGGAGGTCCCAGAATGAAACATTTGTATCAGAAGGCCAAACAGCAGAGTTGTCTCGGTAACAGGCTTTCAGGCTTTACAGGCTTATGAATTTTTTTTGAATTTAGCCAATCAATTTGAATCAGAACAAGCTTTGAATTTAACCAATCAGTTTAAATCAGGCACTTGGATACCAGCAACCCATTAGATTTAAATTTGCTGGTTTTAGCAACCGGGGTATCTCCCGCACTCCACCCCGCCACCTCCCCCCCCCCCCCCACCCCCAGGTCAAGCGCCCCACAGCTTGAGCTATCTCATGGAAATACCCTCCATGCCCTTTGTCACTGCACAGAGGCGTTTCTGTACGGGCTGCCGCTGCACGCTGTCCACTGTCGCTTCCTTGCCCGTTGCCCAGATACACCTTGACAGGCTCTGTTGCCGTCCAGTGGTGGAGGTCCTCAGTGGAGGTCCCTCTATGGAGGGATCCTCCCCCACTATCTTGGGGACCTGGGGTGGAGGGCGGTGCATACTGCAGTTCCGTACAATAAAAGGTTAAATTGGTTCACAGACTCCCAAGCGACCTGCCCTTTTTGCAACCTTGTGGACTCCATGGACCACGTATACGTTCACTGTTGTAGAGTGCATTCTCTTTTCAATTTCCTCAAAAACATTTTGTTGTTTTTTTGTTTGCACTTCAATCCCACGCTCCTGATCTATGGACATCCAATGTGGAGAGGGGTGGGGAAGGAGGAGGACCTCCTCGTGAACCTGCTCCTGGGCCTGGCAAAGCTTACCATAAACAGGTCCAGGCAGCGGGCGACCAAGGGGGTCATCCGACCCAACTGTCTGCCCCTCTACCTTGGCTATATTCGTGACTGAGTGTCCTTGGAGAGGGAGCATGCAGTGTCTGAGGGTGCTCCGCTGGGCACTGCAGGGACTGGGGTGCATATTGACCCCTTTAATCACATTTTGATTTGATGTTTTAAATTTCCTTTGCACTTTGTCTTTTGTTTCGGGTGGTTTCCCCTCCTTTTGGGAGCTGCCCATTTTAATTTGTCCCCTTGTTAATTTGATTTAGTGTATTTGGTTGGCCAAAAAGATTGGCAACTGGGGACCAATTCTACGGGGGGATGATGATATGTCATCACAGGTATAAAAGAAGAGGGCAGTGGGACAATAAGCAGAGAGAGCAACTGCCACCTGCCAGAGTAACAGCCTCATCCATGTCTTAGAGAAAGCTCCATCTCAATAGTGAAGGTACCAAAGAAGAAAGCAGTTCTAGACAGAAGAATCAACAGAGAAAGCCCAGAATATTCCGGAAGATACCAAGTCTGATTGTAATTTAGAGCGTGACTAAAATTCTGTTTTTTTTGTTAATGAGTGGGAATTGTATTCATCTGAACAGTATTCCATGTTTCGTGTTTTATTCGGTTTGTTAATAGTTTAGTTAACTTGTTCACTGAGACAGTGTCAGGGAGTTATTTTGATTTAACCACTAAAAGTTGCTGATCGTACCACTTCACACTCACTTTTACGATTATGAGGTGAGGTACTCCTCTTTGAGTGGTTAGGTGTTAGTTCTCAGGGAGGGGATTGTGGTGGACCTCAGTTGTGCCTTTGTCCTATATGGACCACCGTTGTGTGTGTTTGTCATACCTGGACACATCCCCTTCCAGTTTGGTTCCTCCCCTCAGCACCTAGTATAAAGGTGGCTGTCTCCTCCCCCTTGTTCAGTCCAGGTCGGTTATTTGTTGGGATCTGCTCCTGATTCTGTTGTGAATAAAAGCCTACACTTATATTGGCATATCGGTAGTCTTTCGCCTTATTGATAGCGCATCAATTTTATTCACAACAGTTACTAGTATGGAGCAGTTTCTAAAACCCGACAAGTTAGCATTAGACCCTCAAGAGGTTGGAGCCTCTGATAAATTTGATCATTGGTTGGACTGCTTCGAAGCATTCGTCGACACCGCTACGGCCATCGACACCGACGCTGCTAAACTCCACGTGCTCCGCGCCCGGGTAAGCGAAACTGTCTATGGAATCTTCCGGGACGCTGCTACTTACGCGGACGCTATCGAACTCCTAAAAGGGCAGTTCCGAAAGAGCCCTAACGTGGTTTACGCCAGACACCTCCTAACTACCCGCAAACAGCAGCCAGGAGAATCGTGCGCCCAATTTCTGCGCGCCCTGCGAGTCCTCGCCCGAGCATGCGACTGTAAGGCTGTTTCAGCAGCTCAGAACACGGAGGATCTGATCCGCGACGCCTACGTTGCGGGCATTGAGTCTACATACATCCAGCAGCGTCTGCTGGAACAAGATGACCTAGACCTCCGGAAAACGGCCACGATGGCTGAAACGTTAGAAGCAGCCTCCCATAATCTCGGGTCTTACCTTGGATCCCGTTCCACCGACGGCTCCACTGCGACGGCTGCTCCAGCAGGGCCCAAATGTTACTTTTGTGGCCTCCCTAAGCACCCTCGGCGTCACTGCCCGGCAAAGGACGCGATTTGCTCCGGATGCGGTAAGCTAGGCCACTTTGTTAAAGTCTGCCGAGCAAAGCCGCTTCTGAAGACTCGTGGAGCCATGTGTGCTCCGAGGGCGCGGCCATCTTTGATGCAGGCGGCGGCTGCGCGCGAATCGCCATCTTTGATGCAGTCACCGGAAGTGCGGGAATCGCCATCTTTGATGCGGTCACCGGAAGTGCGGGAGTCGCCATCTTTGAGACTGGCATCAAGGCAAGCTGAGCAGGAAGCTTCATCCGTGACGTCATCAGACGGCGACGAAGATGGATTCTTCTTTAATTCAACAGTGGCATCGATTTGCCTGGACTAGTCGCAGCCACATCAACTCTCCAAGTCCATAATGGAGATCAAGGTAAATGGTTATGCAGAAAACTGCCTGTTTGACTGTGGGAGCACGGAAAGTTTTATACACCCTCGCACAGTGCGTCAATATGCCCTTCCCGTGCGACCCTGGAGCCAGACCATCTCCATGGCCTCGAATTCTCACTCAGTGGAGGTCCTCGGGTGCTGCTTGGTGACGCTGACGGTACAGGGCACAGTCTACGAGCGTTTTCGGCTCCTCATGCTGCCGCGACTCTGCGCAGCTGTACTGCTGGGGTTAGATTTCCTCAGCCATCATAGAAGCGTCATCCTGCAGTACGATGGCCCTTATCCCCCGCTCTCCGTCTGCAAGGCGCCGTCACGGCAGCGCCCCTCGCGCACCACCTGCAGTCTCTCGACCCTCAAGATCACCCCCCCACCGTTATTTGATAACCTCACCCCGGATTGTAGGCCTATAGCCACCAAGAGTAGGCGCTATAGTGCGGATGACCGGGCCTTCATTCGGTCCGAGGTACAACGTTTGCTCCAGGAAGGGATTATCCAGGCCAGCACCAGCCCCTGGAGGGCGCAAGTGGTTGTAGTTAAATCGGGGGAGAAACACCGCATGGTGATTGACTACAGCCAGACCATAAACAGGTATACCCAACTAGATGCATATCCTCTTCCCCGTATCGCGGACATAGTCAACCGCATCGCGCACTATAGGGTTTTTTCAACGATCGATTTGAAATCGGCTTACCACCAGCTCCCTATCCGCTCGGAGGATCGCCCATACACTGCCTTTGAGGCGGATGGCCGCCTCTACCAGTTCCTCCGAGTCCCCTTTGGTGTCACCAATGGGGTCTCAGTCTTCCAACGGGCCATGGATCAAATGATGGACCAGCACGGACTACGGGCCACTTTCCCGTATCTGGATAACGTCACCATCTGCGGCCATGACCTGCAGGACCATGATGCCAACCTACAAAAATTCCTTCGTACGGCCACTCTCCTGAACCTCACATACAATGAGGCGAAGTGTGTTTTCCGGACACGCCGCCTCGCCATCCTTGGGTACGTGATAGAAAATGGTGTCCTTGGCCCCGACCCAGCCCGTATGCGTCCCCTTATGCAGCTTCCCCTCCCTACTACCCTCAAAGCACTGAGGAGATGCCTGGGCTTCTTCTCCTATTATGCCCAGTGGGTTTCCCGTTACGCAGATAAAGCCCGTCCGCTCCTAAAATCGACCTCTTTTCCCCTGGCGGAGGAGGCCTGTCGGGCCTTCGATGACATCAAAGCGGACATCGCGAAGGCCGCGATGCACGCTGTGGACGAATCCATCCCATTCCAAGTGGAAAGTGATGCGTCTGACTTTGCCCTAGCTGCCACCCTTAACCAGAGGGGCCGTCCGGTGGCCTTCTTTTCCCGGATCTTACAAGGCCCTGAGATTCGACACTCCTCGGTCGAGAAGGAGGCCCAGGCCATCGTGGAAGCCGTCCGGCACTGGCGCCATTATCTCGTGGGCCAACGATTCACCTTAATTACGGACCAGCGGTCAGTTGCCTTCCTGTTTAACACCAGGCAAAAGGGCAAGATTAAGAATGACAAGATATTGCGGTGGAGGATTGAGCTCTCCACCTACAGATATGACATCATGTACCGGCCCGGGAAGCTCAATGAGCCCCCAGACGCCCTGTCCCGTGGATCATGTGCCAGTGCCCAACTAGACCAGCTACAGTCCCTCCATAACGACCTCTGTCACCCGGGTGTCACCAGATTTTTCCATTTTGTCAAGTCCCGTAACCTGCCCTTCTCCCTTGAGGAAGTCCGGACGATTACCAGGCAATGCAGGGTCTGCGCTGAGTGCAAACCGCAGTTCTACTGGCCAGGTAGGGCGCACCTTGTAAAGGCCACTCACGCGTTCGAGCGCCTTAGCGTTGATTTTAAAGGCCCCCTCCCCTCCTCTAACCGCAATGTTTATTTCCTGAATATCATTGACGAATACTCACGTTTCCCTTTTGCCTTCCCCTGCTCGGACATGACCACGGCTACAGTGATTCGGACCCCGAACAAGCTCTTCACCCTGTTCGGCTCCCCAGCCTATATTCATAGCGACCGTGGGTCCTCTTTCATGAGTGACGAGCTGAGGCAGTACCTGCTCGCCAAAGGCGTTGCCTCCAGCCGCACCACTAGCTATAACCCCAGGGGCAATAGTCAAGTAGAGCGGGAGAACGCAACCGTCTGGAAGGCCGTTCTATTAGCGTTACGGTCTAGGGGCCTTCCAGTCAGCCGTTGGCAAGACGTCCTTCCGGACGCCTTACATTCCATTAGGTCACTCTTGTGCACAGCGACCAATACGACCCCTCACGAGCGGATGTTTTCATTTCCCAGGAAGTCCTCCTCGGGTACTTCGCTCCCGGATTGGCTGATGTCCCCGGGACCCGTCCTGCTTCGGAAGCATGTCCGGACCCATAAGGCAGATCCCTTGGTCGAGGAGGTCCAACTGCTCCATGCTAATCCCCAATATGCTTATGTAGCGTACCCTGATGGGCGGGAGGACACAGTTTCTGTCCGTGACTTGGCACCCGCGGGTGCCCCGGAGGTCACCACGTCCTTCCGCCCCACGGTCCCTGGTGTCGTCCATTCGGAGACTGCTACGCCTCTTCCTCCCTCAGTCCCTGTCCCCAATGTAGTGCGCCCAGAGCCTGTTGCAGCCCCCCACCCCCCAGCTCCGGTTCCCACTGTTCCCCATACGCCACCAGGGCCACTGCTCATTCCTCTCGCCCCTATGTACAGCTCGCTTGAGTCGCCGGAGCCGTCGCCACGCAGTACCCGACGACTGGATGGGACGACGGATCGGTCCGCTTCACACCACCCAGCGCCTTCTCTCGACGCTCACTGTATGGAGCCTGGGCCGACATCGCTCCCTGCTCGGACAACTCTGCGACCTGCACTACGACGATCGCGACGACGGATCAAGCCACCGGTTCGTCTGGACTTGTGATATTGTTTCCGCTTCACCCCCGTGTTGTTTTTTTAAAAGGAAGGGGTGAATGTGGTGGACCTCAGTTGTGCCTTTGTCCTATATGGACCACCGTTGTGTGTGTTTGGCATACCTGGACACATCCCCTTCCAGTTTGGTTCCTCCCCTCAGCACCTAGTATAAAGGTGGCTGTCTCCTCCCCCTTGTTCAGTCCAGGTCGGTTATTTGTTGGGATCTGCTCCTGATTCTGTTGTGAATAAAAGCCTACACTTATATTGGCATATCGGTAGTCTTTCGCCTTATTGATAGCGCATCAGGGATCCACCTCTGCTTCATAACAATGGTCAATCCACCTAATCTGCACATCTTTTGGACTGTGGGAGGAAATCGGAGCACCCAGAGGAAACCCACGCAGAGACAGGGAGAATGTGCAAACTCCACACAGACAGTGACCCAAGGTTGGAATTGAACCTGGGTCCCTGGCGCTGTGAGGCAGCAGTGCTAACCACTGTGCCACCATGCTGCCTGCAATTACCTTCAAAATCATTATCGGGAGAGAGATCATTTAACTCGAATGACTTTCTTGTAATCTTCGTTATATCCAAGCTGCTAAGCAAGCGTCTGGAAGAAGTCTGCCAATGGGGCAGTAATCATTTCTCTTCCTATTTTCTCTTTCATGTTTGAGACTCTGACCGAAGGTTTCCCGTCCCACCCACCACAGACACAAAAGCAATATTTTTTAATGTCCTGATGCTTTTTCACCAGGATTGCATACTGCACTGTCCTGGATGTTGATTTTCAATTCCTGGACTACGGAAAGGTCCATTGACCTTGGGCAGGATTTTCTGGTTTTGGGGTGAGTGTGGCTGGAAAATCCCACCCTCTATCCCTATTACAGTTGAAATGTAACACAGAGATAGAGACTTTTCAAATGAAAGAAAATGAAAGGAACATCAAATGAAAGGAACATCATGAACAGACTGGGAATAGAGGGATACAAACGGATGGTCCAGTTAGGAACACATGATCGGTGCAGGCTTGGAGGGCCGAAGGGCCTGTTCCTGTGCTGTATTGTTCTTTATTCTTTGTTCTTTGTTCAGGTGCAAAAATTATCGACTGTTGGAAAAGATGGATAACATTTTTAAAAAGAGCTTGTATCCAGATATTGCAAGTTTACATCAGATTCCACTCCACTGAAATTCCAAGGCCACCATGGAAAAATTATACCACAGATACCAGTGAAGGAATCATAAACATTGAACTCGCTGAGTGTGTGTGTGTGTTTGTGTGTGTGTGCGCGCGTGTATGTGTGTTCCAAATCTTTACCTGGGTGGGTTTTTAAACTCAATAAAAGACTAATCCCAAGATTAAAGGCAAAATGCTGGAAAATCTCAGCAGGTCTGACAGCATTGTGGAGAGAGAATAGAATTAACGTTCCGAGTCTGGATGACCCTTCGTCAGAGCTCAACTCACCCCTTTTGTTTAAATGCAAGAAAGCTTGTTGAATTAGTTTCCACGCAATCAGCACATAAATGGTTAAGCAAAAACACTGAATTAATACCCTCAATCCTTATAAATTCACAAATAAACTGTTACTGCATTCTTAGAGTGGTGGAATAGAGGAGTAATTTCACCCTTCCTCTTAACACTTGCTCTGGATAGGAAAGAATTCCAATAAAGAAATAATTTGCAGTACTATAGAGCATCTAATGTTCTCAGGACATTTCAAAATGAT
Organism: Mustelus asterias; assembly: GCF_964213995.1. Taxonomy (NCBI): domain Eukaryota; kingdom Metazoa; phylum Chordata; class Chondrichthyes; order Carcharhiniformes; family Triakidae; genus Mustelus; species Mustelus asterias. The sequence continues at coordinate 87,208,272 of NC_135808.1, read as the reverse complement.
TTGCAGTGAATGAAGTGTTTTTAAAGTATAGTCATTGTTGAAAACTAAGAAACACATTAGGCAATCTGTGCACAGCAAAGAGATAACAACCAGATAATCTAAAGTCAAAGTAAAGTTTGTTTATTAGTCACAAGTAGGTTTACATTAACATTGCAATGCAGTTACTGTGAAAATCCCTTAGTTGCCACACTCGGGCGCCTGTTCGGATGCACTGAGAGAGGATTTAGCAGGGCCAATCCACCTAATCTGTTTTTTTAGGGAGGGATAAACATTGGCCAGAACATCAGAGAGAACTCCACTGTTCTTCTTCAAATAATGCCATGGATATTTTCACACAGTGAGTTGTTACAATCTGGAACACTTTGCCTGAAAGGGGATGGAAGCACATTCAAAAGCAACTTTCAAAATAAACTTGAAGATAAAAAGAAACAGGCAGGGCTATGGGGAAAGGATCAGTGGAACTTTGCTTGTTCAAAGACTTGGCATAACCATAATATTGCTCTGATGATTGCACAGGTAGATACTTCCTCCCATTTCCTTGAGCTGCTTTTCTTGAGGCCTGCTACACTGCAGAAGATTGTTACTTGTCAATGTTTCACTTCAATCAAAACAAGGGGCTGAATTTTGCAGAGACACCAGGAGTCCTGGGGCTGAAAGCTTGGTGAGGGGTAGGGTTGCAAGCTCTCCAGATTTGGCCCGGAGTCTCCAGGAATTGAAGATCAACATCCAGGACAATGCTGTATACAATCCTGGTGAAAATGCATCAGGACATTAAAAAACATTGTTTTTGTCTCCTTTTTGTTTCAACATTTCTCATTACCAAATATAAAAAATATTGAAAATGAGAAATAAGAGCTGTTTGGCTGACAATTGGGTAGTGAGTCTTTTTTTGCTTCCCAATTGTCTTAGAAAGATAGAACGTCACCAGGATGGATATGTTGGCTGACTAAAGGCCAGAGCAAGGGGTATTGAAACTTCTAGGAGTTGGCAAGCCTGGAGGGGTGGGGGGGGGGGGGGGGGGGGGGGGGGGAGGGTAGTGACTCCAATGAGGCAGAAGGCAGGACCTGGCTTCTTAAAGAAAATGACCTGCTACATGGAGCTATTGACCCTGCCAGAAGGTTGGCAGCACTGCAGTCTCAGCGATGTCATTGCTGGCGGTGGCCAGTGCTGGGGCTGCACCTTGAGGATGAGGGTTGGTGGGTTTGGGAGTAGCCTGCTGGGCCTGGCAGGCAGGCCCAGCAATATGGGGGTGGGGAGGGGGGGAAGGGTCTCAGTTAACATCCAGCACTATCACTGTGTTGGCGGCCATTGCCTCCATTGGTCCTAGAGATTTAAAAAATTCTAAATTTTAAATCTTTAAATTTTTTTCTTACCTTTCCTGTCAGTCTCTTTTTCATCTCTCTCTTAATCCAATCTTTCTTTCCTTCTCTTTCTTTCTTTTGTGTATAAATTTGACTTTAATTCATCCTCTTTCCTTCTCTGTCATTCCTCTGCTCCATTCTCTATCCTTAAACCTTATTAGTTAAGGAGATAGACTCTTGGTCCCTCCATTTACTATGGTCCCGCGTGGCCTGTTATTAGCATGCACTTCCAATAATTTGTGGCACAAAATTGATTTGAAGTGAAGGCTGAGGAAAATGATTGATCTCGCAGGCTACACTGTAGGATGCACCTTTCCAGCCAGTTTGTTGTTTTAATGGGCTGTATTAGATAAGGCTAATGAGACAAATGCATTGACCAATGTAGCACTAGCCTAACAAGTTAGGAAAACTCCAAGCTTTTATTCCTGATTGCTATCCAACTACTGGAAAGTACACCTGTGTGGATGTTAGGTTAGGATGCAGAAATGGGTTTGTCTGTTCATGTCCCCACAATTGAACAGTCCACTGGCAATTACTGTAAATTGGATAAAATATTGGATGTTAGTGAGGTGCTATGGAGCCTAACCAGTACACTTCAGGGGGCGGGGGGGGGGGGGGGAGGGGTGCGGGGAGGAGATACGTACGTCATGAGAAAACCAAAAAAATGAAAAAAAGGTTCAATGCTATTTGTGCAGATTTATCACATTAACACTGAAAGATATATACTTCATCCATATTAAAATCAAAAATAATTTTCAGAGCCTCTGGCAGTGACTGGTGTAACAGCCTGGAATAATTTCAGATCTGAAGAATGATGCACAGTAGGAAGTGTGTGCAGTAATGATGTAGGAGGTGTGTAAGATCTATTAAATGCCTTTTAAAGTGTTTTTATAGTTTTTGCACCATCACCTGGCAGAAATAAGGTTTTACAGCATCGCAAAAACATAATATATGTTGCAACTTCAGGAATCATCTTCATTTTCCAAACTCCCAATTTTAAGAATCTAGTCCCTCTGATAACTTTAAACCTTTGACAAAAAATTGTACTCCCGAAAGTCAATAATTGGGGGGGTCCCAAATTTCTTTTCTATTCTTTCCCACTGTACAGAGAGGCTTTTTATGATATAGAAGAGGCTGAACCTTTCCTCAGCAGTCCCCCCTACTGGCTGCTGTAACATTAGCAGAAGATATGTGCAGACCCTAATTGCATAGTTTATATGGGGTTTCTGACAATTATCTGTCAAAGTTATGTTGATGAATTGGGGAATTTCCCTGAGGAAATTCCAAGATGTCATGAATTCTACTACAAATGAGAAGTGAGAGTTCGAACAACTGAGATTGGTTGAGAACAACTGAGGTTTAATGTACAATGGGTATCAAGCAATATGAGTAAAGGTGGATACATAGAGCTAAGATAAAGATCAGCCATGGACTAATTTAATAATGGAAGAGTTCAGAAGGCTAAATAGGATGGCACAGTGCATGGTTAGCACTGCTTCTTCATAGTGCCAGGGGCTGGTTCGATTCCCAGCTTGGGTCACAGTCTGTGTGGAGTCTGCACGTTCTCCCCGTGCCTGCATGGGTTTCCTCCAAGTGCTCCGGTTTCCTCCCACAGTCCGAAATACGTGCTGGTTAGGTGCATTGGCCATGCTAAATTCTCCCTCAGTGTACCCTAACAAGCGTCGGAGTGTGGCAACTAGGGGATTTTCACAGTAACTTCATTGCAGAGTTAATGTAAACCTACTTATGACACTAATAAATAAACTTAAACTTAGTCTACTCCAGTTTCTGTTTTTTATTTTTCTAGGAAAACTTCTTCACAGGTTTCTATGCTTTAATATGATCTCTACCTTTGCTACTTTCTACTGAGACTGTATTCATTGTTGGACTGCTCCTGTTCTAAGACCTGGTTTAGTCCTGAACACTCAGTTCTTCTCCACTGACAGGAAGTTTTCACATTGCACTCAGCTAGCTCTGATCTGTTCCTGCTGGTTCCCATGCTGTTCTGGATTTGCTCCTTCGCTGCCAAGTAACCATGTTTTGCTCTCCACAAGCGCCCTGTGGTCTCTGGCTTCACTTGTCTTTCAGAGTTCATCTGTCACCCTGTTGGACTGCCTTGGCCCAGATCTTCTGGCACTGGCTGCTGTTCCCGCTCTTGTATGCTCCTCACTGTTAATTGTATAAATTAAGAGTAAGGATAAATGGGTGGAGGGCATTCATTCATGTAAAGAGGCACTTAGTGACATTGCCATGGTGTAATGTCCTAACCATGGGTTTTACACAAATAGAAAAAGATTTGGTTTGCACACACAGATTCAAAATAACAACAAGGTTTATTGAAGAGCTGTTGCCTGTAAGAGTAGAAACTGAACCTAAACAGCAGCCTGTGAAACATCCTAATGACATCACCATCAAATCGTGTCATCAGCTCTGAAAGCAATCATGCAACAACTTAGATGTATCACACATGGCGAGTAGGGTGAAGAGCTACATACTTATAATGTATCATCTTGTGAATAAATTGAAACTGCGTTAAAAATGACTTCTGGTCTCCTCTTTCACCAAATGGCTGTTAGAAGTTTAACATTCATCTCCTACATCAGCTCTCCAGAGCAATTATCTTTCGCTGTCCTCTAGCTCCTTGAGCTTCAATAGCTTTGGTCTAGTATTCCTTGCTTCTCAGTTGGTATAGATCATCTCTGCTGGCTCATGGCTAACTCTCCATGACCCTTAAGCTCTCTACTTTCCATTCGATAACCTCCAGTATCTGATTAGCTCTGCCTCTTAAACAAATCTTTAATACACAACTATCCTTAAATCAGGACACGCATTCATTCATGCGCTCAGGAAACTTTACATACAAGTCAAGCTTATCCCATTCTACCACTTTTTTCTCTTCCTTCTCATGCACATGCTTTCGAATTTTGGTTTGAATAGTATCGCTCAGTTATTTCCAGTTGTACAGCAGACTGTAGGGTAGCTTTTTATTAATCATTTGAATGCTTAACTCACTCATACCAAATTCCTCCCTGTCACTTTAACAGTTGAAATAAAGCAATAATTTGCATTCTCCAAACATGTGTATAAATGAAATTACATAACCTCATTGAAACTTCAAAGCTGTCGAGGGGCAGTCAAGATGTCAAAGAATTTCCAAAGCTGTCAAAGAACTGTCAATATGTCAAAGAACTATCAAAATTCATTGGAACTGTCATAGCGAATTGGGACTGTAAACACTGTCAAAGGATTTAACTGTGATGGGCAAATTTTTAAAATGTGTTTTTTTTAAAAAAGAGTACGTACTAATTCACTTACTGCTTCACACTGTTGACTTTAATGGGCTGGTTTCCTGGTCAGTATTACTGATATTAGATTAATATTCCAGAATTATTAAATTATCTGAATTTAAATTCCCCAACTGTCTAGATGGGATTTGAACTCCTATCTCTGGATCATTAGTCCAGGCCTCTGAATTAATAGTCCAGTGGCATAAGCACAAGTTCACTGTATCCTGTCTCTCTGTCATCTCTTCCTTTCCCACTCTTTCCTATCCCTTTGTCTTCTCTTTCAATTTGGAGTTATATTCTTAGTTTTGTTCATTATTTTGTTCCAAGTACCAAGTGTTTTGCATTTGCGTCAACTCAATATATTATATTTAATGGCTCTATCATCTGTAGCACACAGCTATTTATTTTAGTGAAGAGAAGAATATGTTTATCATTTTACTGCACAATATAGTCCTAAGCTGCAGTAAATAACATTTTATCTAATTTTCAATCTAGTTGTGATAATCCAATTTATTTGAAGAATAATATTAAAGAGCAATCAACAGTCTTTTGGAGTATGGTTTAGAAGCAAACATAAGCTGTTCTTTTGAAGAGTCAGTGCAGACTTGATGAGCCGAATGACCCCCTCCGCACTGTAGGGATTCCATGATTCTTAATGTAAATTGTAATAGTTGAGGCCCCAGCATTGATCTTTGTTACAGCCCAATAGTAACAGCCTGCCAACTTGAAAATGGCCCTTTTATCCCTACTCTCTGTTTCCTGTTCTTTAATCAATCATCTATCCATGGTATTATACACCCTGATCCATGAACCCTAACCTTTTGTAACTTATTGTGTAGTACCCTATTTAAATGTCTTTTGAAAATTCAAATATACTTCACTCCTGATTCTCCTTTATCCTTCCTGCTTGTTACATCCTTTAAAAACTCTAATAGATTTGTTAAATATGGTTTTCCTTTTATAAAACCATTTTGATTTTGCCTAATCATATTATTATTATCACTTCCCTCGTAATGGATTACACCACTTTCCCACTGACTGATATCAGGACTAACAGGGCCTGCAGTTTGCTATTTTCTCTTTCTTTCTTTTCTCGAATAACAGTATTATATTTGCTCCCTTCCTATCCACTGGGACAGTTCTAGAATTTAGGGAATTATTGAAGGTCAAACCAGTGCACAGAAACTACCACTGCAGCCATTTATTTTATAACCTTTTTCCAGGCCATCAGATCCAGAGGAGTTGTTGGTTTTTTGTTCCATTAATTTTTCTAGTAATTTTTCTTCACTGGTATGAATTACATTAAGATCCTCACTCTCATTAGATCTTTGGTTCCCCAATATTTCAGGCAAGTTTTTCATGTCTTCAAATATGAAGACAGACACAAAATATTTGCTTAACTTCTCTGCCATTTCCCTTTAATCCATTATAATTTCTCCTGCGTCAGCCTCTCAAGGACAATTTTTATTTTCACTAATCTCTTCCTTTATACATACTTACAGAAGCTCTTAGAATCTGTTTTATGTTTCTTGGTTGTTTACCTTCCTTCTATTTTCTCCCTCTTTATCAAATCCTATGGCAACTTTACTTTATACTAGCTTTTGACTGTTTTGAACTGGTATGAACTAATTTCTCCTCCTGGTAATCTACTCTGCATATGTCTGGTGCATGCTCTCTTTGCCTGCCCAAACACCCTAACCAAAATCGCATTCGGTTCAGCCTGAATCAGAAATATGCACAAGATGTGAATAGCATTTTGGGTGCAAAGTGACACTTATAGTATCAAATATAAGGGCGCTATGCATAAGAATTTTTAGGTTTTTTTTTAAAACAATGCTTCCTCTTAAGAACCAATGACAGAAAAGTAAATGGGCTGGACTTTGTGGGGTATCACAGTCCTGATCCCCGATAAAAAGTAAATGGAGATCCCAGAGCTGCCCTGAAGCAACTAAATGCTAGGAGCCAGCTGGAAGCAATGGTCTCTGCTTGGGCTACAAGCAGTTCCACCACACTCACGGGCCCAAATAAGGCTGGGATTGGGGCATCTCAGTGAGCCTCGGGGGGTTGGTGGACTGTGTTCAAGAGGCAAGGGGGAGGATTAAAAGAGGGATGACCTAGGCAATTGCTTCTGACTCACACAAGGCACCTCAAACGTTTTTCCAACCTCACATCCCGCCCCTTGTTAAGACTGCTGGCATCCTGCACGGTGTTGGCCTACCCTGCTGCAGGCAAAATACCAATAATTGCCAATTAAGGGTCATAGTAGGCCCAATGGCAGGTGGTCCACATAACATCTCTCCAGGCCCCCTGCAAAATTTAACACAGGCTGGGGACAGGTAGATAGATAGCAGGAAGGCTACCCAAAGAATTTGATGTGCATCTTACTTTCAAACCTGCTGGCAAGAAAGGTAATATCCCACCCAATATATCCCCCTCACAACAATCGCAAAATAAAGCTGTCACTTGCCAAATCATAAAGCAAATATAATGACATAGTCATCTCCTCAATTAAATGATATAGACTTAATCCTAACATCTGTCATTGGGAAAATGTTGAATCCATTATTAAGGAAATAGTAGCAGGACATTTAGAAAATCTAATACAATCAAGCAGGGACAACATGCTTTTAAGAAAGGAAAATCATGTTTGACAAATTTATTAGAGCTTTTTGAGGATGTAAGAATAAAGGGGAACCAGTAGATGTAGTGTATTCAGATTTCCAAAAGGCACTTAATAAGGGCCACATAAAAGGTTACTACAAGGCAAGGGCTCATGGTGTTGGAGATAATGTATTAGCATGGATAGAGGATTGTCTAACTAACAGGAACCAGGTTTAGGATAAATGTTTCAAGTTGGCAAACTGTAACTAGTGGTGTGCCACAAGTATTAAGGAGGGATATGCTTGCGTAGGAGGCATTTCAGAGAAAGTCAATTAGGTTGATTCCTGGGATGAAGGAATTGCCTTTTGAAGAAAAGTAGAGCAGTTTAGACCTATCCTCATTGAAGTTTAGAAGAATGAGAGATGATCTTATTGAAACAGGTCAGATATGAGAGGGATTAACATGATAGGTGATGAGAGAATGTTTCCCTTCATAAAGGAATCAAGAATGAGAGGGAGCTGTTTCAGAATAAAGAGTCTTCTATTTAAGATGTATAGCAGGAGGAATCTCTTCTCTCAGAGGATTGTTAATCTTTGGAATTATCTACCTTAGAGAGCAGTGGAGACTGGGCCATTGAATATATTCAGCACCAAGTGAGACAGATCTTCGATTGACAAAGAAGTGGAGGCATATACAAGGCAAACAAGAAAATTATCAGACCTGCCATGATCTTATTGATTGGCAGAACAGGCCTGAGGGGTGAATGGCCTAGCTGTTCCTATTTCTTATGTTCTTACGTAATCACTTCATAACTGAACAACAACAGTAAATATTTTCCCGGAACTAGAGGATTTTTGTATTAGTGCCCACATGTTGAAATTTCGTACAGGCCAAAACAATTGATCAGAAAATAATTTCACAAATGTTTTCTGAATTTGCCGACTTTTGTATTTTCAATAAACCAGCTGCGCTCAGAGGAATATTTGTTGCATTATCAAGCAATGAATGATGATTGACTCACTTGACACCAGAGAAAAAGAATAGTAGTTGTACTTGGAACTTGTATCGCAAAGTATGGTTAAAAATGTCTAATCAGTTTTTAAAATACCAAAGATGATTCAGATATCAGCTTTTCAGAAAAGTTATCAATGTAATGTATTACTCCAGAGTTCATTCATACTGTTTCACATTGCAGAAAAATATTGCCTGGCTTTAACTATTCTACTCTGTTTTTTTGATAAAAATCCTCTCAGGGGTAGAAGAAATAAAAATGAAATTGATTAAAAACAAAGCTTTAATTTAACTCAGTGCATTGGGAACAAGAGAACAGTGGCAGGCTGAGACTAAATATGGAATTAATGTATTTTTTCACTCTTCTGTCTTTCAGTGTGATATGCACCTAGTGCAGTGTCTTTTACATTTGTTCAAATTGAATATTAGAGAATGAAATGGCTTTCAGAGTAAAAATATCATAAATTCCAACACTAGCACAGATCATTAACCTTTAATACCTTTCCGGTCTGATACAGGGCTGCTGTGAAGTACTGGGGCATGTTTTCTCAAGGCAATGATGGATTTGTCTTTCCAATAATTGATATGGAAAAATAAATTAAAACACCACTCCAAGAGTTTAATTTTTCCAAACTAGAAATGTAATATGTACTTAGAGGGCAATAGTTTGGTGTGAGGTTGCCAAATAATGGAGCTGTGTTTTTTCACTACTTTTCTCCCCCTTTTTCTTCTCCTTTGATTTTGTGGACATGTTAGAATCTAGTATCACAAACTATGCCCCCCACCTCGCCCTCATAAGGATTCTTCACTTATGAACCTAGAACTTATGGCTATCTGATTACGGTAGTAGGTGGGGAATTCACCTTTGAATGCCTGGCTTCCAGGAAATAGATGAAACCCCTTCTTACACACTTTGGAAATTCACTCTGGCTATTTAGTCTACTGCTTCACTTGGTCTTCCTTATTGGATCTGGCCAGGAAGCCTCTACTTTGACTGTTCTGACACCAATTTGTGGGGAAAGCATCTGATCTCCTCTCAGTATCTCTCCACAACTACAATATCAAAATCAAGATTTCAATGGAGCTACAAGTTGCAGTTTCAAATCCAAAAATGTCCATACTTAACATAAACATCTTTGAAGGTTTGCTGCTTTTCACCAGCGAATTGTCAATTTTAATTGGAAAAGACACTCATCCTAAAGAGAGAGGAAAGTAAACACCAGGGATGAAGGCAGTAATTGGAAGTATAAATGAAACATTCCAGCTTTGAGTATTGAAATATTTAATTCAGAAGTGGTTTGGTCAATGGTGAATGTCCGCTTATTAAATTATGCTGTATATTTCTTTGAACATGTTTGCATTAGATATGATATATATAGTTTTCTTTAGATCAGAAAAGCTTTTGCTCAGTTTTTACTTTTGCAAGTTGTTTGGAAGTAAATGGATAAATGGTCAATGTAATTTGAGATGCATATCCCTCATTTCTTCCTTCTGTGCTCTCCTGAGGGTGCTACAACAAGCAGAGAATGAACAGCAAAATGAACTGAGTCTATTTCTCAGCTCTCCAGCTGTCTTTGCACAGGTTGACATTCACTTCCATACTGGAGTGTGTACCACGTAGTGAAGCTGTTACTGCTTTCTTTAATTTCTTCTACACCATTCATTGACTCGTACATGAAGTGTGACCTTCTCTTGGGCTTCCCCTATTACTGCTTATGATCTTATTTGGGCAGCAGCACAAACAGTTCTAGAGCCAAATAAGTGGCTAAATAAACAGGATGGAAGTAAACAAGAAGAGAGGGAGGATATATGAAGAAAATGAGATTTTTTGTTGTGCATTTTTAGTACAGCTATACTGTAGATTTCAGTGTATAAGTCAGCCTGGCATGTAAGATGGCCCTTTATTTTTCGGCACCAAAGTGCATGTTTAGATCTATACTCAGCATATAAATTGACACCCTTGCCCATTTTTCAGCTATTCAATGCATGTTTAGGCTGTACTCGCATAAGGAGTTGGCCTCAATTTTTCAGCTCGGAGATAAATGTTATGCTTGCTTTACAAGTCAGCGCATGGGATCAAGCACTAATATGGGCCATGTTACTAAGAAGGTGTGCAAGCATTTAAGACAACCCACACAGAGCAGCCCACGCATGCTAACTGATGGACAGCAATGTATCCTCCTGTACCAACATTTTATAATTGACATATAAGTTAATCCCAGGATAAAAAGCACTTTGGAAGGATCTTTAAAGTTTCAAAAGTCAACTGGAACACTGTGATCTAAGGTATATTTTTCTTCTTTTCCTCCCTTATCTGAATGAGTTTAGGTTAAATGTTCACTTTTACTTTGAGTTTACTGATTAAATCGGCACATTCCTGTAAGGATGAAGGATAAGTATCTTTGTATCCTCACTGGCTACAGGGGAGGTCCCAGAGGATTGGAGAATAGCCAATGTTGTTCCTTTCTTTAAGAAGGGTAGCAAGAATAATCCAGATAATTACAGGCCAGTGAGCCTTACATCAGTGGTAGGGAAGTTATTGGAGAGGATTTTTCAAGACAGGATTTATTCCCACTTGGAAATAAGTGGACGTATTAGTGAGAGGCAACATGGTTTTGTGAAGGGGAGGTAGTGTCCCACGAACTTAATCAAGTTTTTTGAGGAAGTGACGAAGATGATTGATGAGGGTAGGGCAGTGGATGTTGTCTACATGGACTTCAGTAAGGCCTTTGACAAGGTCCCTCATGGCAGACTGGTGCAGAAGGTGAACTTGCATGGGATCAGAGGTGAGCTGGCAAGGTGGATACAAAACTGGCTCGGTCAAAGAAGACAGAGGGTAGCAGTGGAAGGGTGTGTTTCGGAATGGAGGGCTGTGACAAGTGGTGTTCCTCAGGGATCAGTGCTGGGACCTTTGCTGTTTGTAATATATATAAATGATTTGGAGGAAAATGTATCTGGATTGATTAGTAAGTTTGCGGACGACACAAAGGTTGGTGGATTTGCGGATAGCGATGAGGACCATCAGAGGATACAGCAGATATAGATCAGTTGGAGACTTGGGCGGAGAGATGGCAGATGGAGTTTAATCCAGCCAAATGTGAGGTAATGCATTTTGGAAGGTCTAATACAGATAGGAAATATACAGTAAATGGCAGAACCCTTAGGAGTATGTTGTGCCGAGCTTTGTCCGAAACCAAGATCAAGCTATCCCACTCCCCATAATTCTGGTGTGCTCCATGTGCCTATCCAATAACCACTTGAAAGTTCCTAAAGTGTCCGACTGCATTATCACAGCAGGCAGTCCATTCCACACCCCAACCACTCTCTGAGTAAAGAACCTACCTCGGACATCCCTCCTATATCTCCCACCATGAACCTTATAGTTATGCCCCCTAGTAACAGCTACATCCACCCGAGGAAATAGTCTCTGAACGTCCACTCTATCTATCCCCCTCATCATCTTATAAACCTCTATTAAGTCGCCTCTCATCCTCCTCTGCTCTAAAGAGAAAAGCCCTAGCTCCCTCAACCTTTCCTCATAAGACCTACCCTCCAAACCAGGCAGCATCCTGGTAATCCTCTGCACTCTCTCCAATGCTTCCACATCCTTTTTATAGTGAGGTGACCAGAACTGCACACAATATTCCAAATGTGGTCTCACCAAGGTCCTGTACAGTTGCAGCATAACCCCACGGCTCTTAAACTCAAACCCCCTGTTAATAAACGCTAACACACTATAGGCCTTCTTCACGGCTCTATCCACTTGAGTGGCAGCCTTCAGAGATCTGTGGATATGAAGCCCAAGATCTCTCTGTTCCTCCACATTCCTCAGAACCCTGGTTGACCCTGTAATCCGCATTCAAATTTGTCCTACCAAAATGAATTACCTCGCACTTATCAGGGTTAAACTCCATCTGCCATTTTTCGGCCCAGCTCTGCATCCTATCAATATCTCTTTGCAGCCTACAACAGCCCTCCACCTCATCCACTACTCCACCAATCTTGGTGTCATCAGCAAATTTACTGACCCACCCTTCAGCTCCCTCCTCCAAGTCATTGATAAAAATTACAAATAGCAGAGGACCCAGCACTGATTCCTGTGGTACACCGCTGGTAACTGGTCTCCAGTCTGAAATTTTTTTAATGATTAGCACAGACCAGAAGGTAGTCAAGAAGGCATACGGCATGCTTGCCTTCATCGGCCGGGGTATTGAGTTTAAAAATTGGCAAGTCATGTTGCAGCTTTATAGAACCTTAGTTAGGCTGCACTTGGAATATAGTGTTCAATTTTGGTCGCCACACTACCAGAAGGATGTGGAGGCTTTGGAGAGGGTACAGAAAAGATTTACCAGGATGTTTCCTGGTACGGAGGGCATTAGCTATGAGGAGAGGTTGGAGAAACTTGGTTTGTTCTCACTGGAGCGACGGAGGATGAGGGGAGACCTGATAGAAGTCTACAAGATTATGAGAGGCATGGACAGAGTGGATAGTCAGAAGCTTTTTCCCAGGGTGGAAGAGTCAATTACTAGGGAGCATAGGTTTAAGGTGCGAGGGGCAAGTTTTAAAAGAGATGTACGAGGCAGATTTTTTACAGAGAGTGGTGGGTGCCTGGAACTTGTTGCCGAGGGAGGTAGTGGAAGCAGATACGGTAAGGGGCGTCTTGACAAGTACATGAATGAGATGGGAATAGATGGATATGCTCCCCGAAAGTGTACAGGGTTTTAGTTAAGTTGGGCAGCATGGTTGGTACAGGCTTGGAGGGCCGAAGGGCCTGTTCCTGTGCTGTAATTTTCTTTGATCTTTGTTCTTTGTTCAAAGTAAGTTATTAGTTGCCAAAAGGCAAGTCTGGATGATGTGAAGTTTAAAGGCTGCTGTTTTTACAAAATCAAATCAACAATATTTACCTTTGATTGGAAAGGAAGAGCTTTGTGATCAGACAGGTGAAATAATAACACTTAACCTGGGTGACACTTGGGAACCATAATTAGTCTCAAAGCTCCTGGAGGGTGTGGTGATATAAACAGGGCCTAGTTTTAAGGCTGATAAAATTGGATATCCTAAATTAAAGAATTGGGCACATTGAAATCAAACAGTCAAACCTCAGGCAGGCCAATTGTACAATACACAAACGTGTCTGGGCCTGACCCATCAACCACCCATCAAAGGTCGTTACACTCTACTTGAGACTTAGCAGGAGATCATGGCACCTCATTGAAATGCATCGGTCTATTGTTAGAAGCCCAGATCGGGCCAGACTTTCTGTCACCAAGAGATCCTGTAGAAACCTTACCTGATAACAAGTTCAACAACATGGAGATGGACACCTGGGGGGTGGACCCTGGTGTCCTGTCAGGCAGACATCAAGAAACCCACTGGGTATTGGAACCCCCTCCTGGGACCTCATTGGCCGGAAGCCAGGGAAGTTTCTGGAAAGGCAAGCAGGCTGGGGATAAAGGGACACACTCAAAGGCACACTGCAGCGAAGACTCGACAGGGGAGACAGCCGTGACCATTCGGAAGACTGACCAGAGAAGGAAGGAAGGAAGAAGCGGCCATCGAGACTCACCTTCGTGACGACAGACCAGAGGGACTCAGAGAATCGGGCCTACAGTTTAACCAAACCACCTTTACGGGTAGTATACTTGAATCTGGGGTACCCTCTTGTTTTATGTGGGTAATTTAAGGGTTAATAGTGTTATTTAATAAACTTGTTGAACTTTTACTTGTGTTTGTCCTTTGTCCACCTTGCAAATAAGGGCACCGGGGTAAAACCTTGGAGTAAGTAAACTGGTTGAAAGTATCTGAGAATTAACAGGTACAACAAGGGGGAAATGAAAAATGGTTCCTGCTCTTTGCTTTTTGGTGGGAAATGTCGGTCAGTTTTAATGGTTATGTGATTCCATCCCCATTTGAACAGCCTGCTGACACCCACTGCCTCATGTTTCACACCTAAACCTTGGCAAGGTGTGGGTGGACAGCCAGCACCTATAGAACCATACCATCAGGAAAGAAGAGGAAAACATGGGAGTGGAAAAATAAAGTTTGTCAAATGCTTTTTCATGAAAATCATGCCTTTTTAGACAGGATAAAAGATTTACTCATCATATATTTATTTTGCTGTCAGGCCACTTATTTTTCATTCAGAGAGTGCCAGTTAATCTCTCTATTGACCAAACCACTTCTGAATTAAATATTTCAATACTCAAAGGTGGAATTTTTCATTTATACTTCCAATTACTGGCTTCATCCCTGGTGTTTACTTTCCTCTCTCTTTAGTGTCTTTTCCAATTAAAATTGACAATTCACTGGTGAAGAGCAGCAACCCCTCAATAAAAAGCATCAGTGAACATTCCATGACCACTCTAGGAATCATTACACTTGCTCTCTTCACTCCCCCACCTCTACTTTTCATGATGGTCCTTAGGGAGGCAAAAGCACAAACTGAAGATTGGAAAATGGGACAGCTTGCTGGACCCAACATCTCCGTCATAATTTATATTATATTATGGAAGAAAAGCAAGTTCTGGGTGAGGAGGAGGTTCCTTGGTCCAATTCTCCAGCTGTTTCTTCTGCTGCTCCATCCAACTTGGGACGGGATAATAGAGGAAAAAACAAGCTGAAGCATGTGTAAAATGATTGCAAGGAAAACAGCATTAAATAGCCGATGTGTTATTAACACAAGGAAATAGGGCACATTAAAAGCAATTGAAGATATTTAAAAGGCACATGGAAATTGCAAAGAGTTGAGGTGATCTGACAAGGAAGGAAAAGCTGACAAATTGAACAGGATTCAATAATCTGAGGAGGAAAAGGGGAGTTTCATGCTTGTGGAACAGACTGTTCCACCAGTATGATATTCCAACAGTGAATCTTCACTGCAGGTACAAGCCTCAATCCTCCCCTGCAGAGAAACACACCCATCCCACATTGCTGGGATCCCATATCTTAACGAAAGTTGCAGCCTGAAAGTATTACTGTCAGTATCAACGGTGCTATTCTTTAACTTGCGTTTGGTTTCACTGGAATAGCATAGAAAGCCCATGTTGGAGAGACCAGAGTCAGAACATGTTGGGAAATTAAACTGGTAAGATTCAAGGAGCTCAGGGACAAACTTGCAGTCAAAATGAAGATCTTTGGCAAAGTGGTCACCTCATCTGCATTTGGTTTCCCTACTGTAGAAGAGAATCTATGATGAGCTCATACAACATGCTGGATTGGATACATGCAAATCAGTGCCTTATATAGGAGTGTTTGGAACCTTAACCAGTGGTGTGAAAGGACATTGGATCCTCTGATCTTCCCATCTATAATTTAACCAGAAAAAATTGAGAAAGGATGCATTTGCCTTGCTAAGGGGATATTCTCATCAAGCATCTGGTGTAAATATAATGCAATATTAAAGCTGCTTATGGATTATTCCGAAGTACTAATAGTCAGAGGTAATATTGAATCCAAAAAGTGTTCAAAGCTAAATATTTGATGGCTAAAAGTAATTACATAATTTAAATATCAAGGTCTCTGTTTTGATCCTTCCAAAATGTTTGGCTTACATCTGGAGGCTGCTTAGACACATGTGTTTACTCATTTGCTTTTTTACATTAGCTCTGTTTCTCCAATATTGGTACCAAGGGAGAAATTACCACAATGAATTAAAGCACAGTGATTACACTGAGGAAAAACAAAGATTATTGGAGACCAGGTTGGAATGGAAGACAAATGTTTCAAAGACGAGCTTTGAAGAAATTTCAGTTCATAGAATCATAGAAACCCTACAGTGCAGAAGGAGGCCATTCAGCCCGTCGAGTCTGAACCGATAACAATCCCACCCAGGCTCTATCCCTGTAATCCCACATATTTACCCTACTAATCCCTACTATACATCCTGGGGCAATTTACCATGGCCAATGCACCTATTCTATTTCATACCCCAATGATTCAGAAGAAATTATATTGAATTCATGTTTAGTGTAAAATCAGTTCAGCTTAATGTGTAGTGTACCATGATGTCAGTATATACTAAAAACTGTGGGTGCAATCTTACCACCTCGTCGGACCCGCGATCAGCATGGCAAGCTGGGAAAATAGCATGTGATGCAAAACATCTGATTTGCGACTGGCATGAAATGGTTTGCAATCTTCCCGGCTGCCTTTTAATGGAGCGAATCACTTTGCGCCCAGAGGGGGCGCGAAGCTTATTAACATGAGATTGATTGGATTACAATATCATTAGCAAGTTTGGCAAACATACATTCCCCCCCCGGATGCTTCCCACCTCTCTGGCATGACATCATGATTGATCTGTAGAAGTGTGGCTCAGGTGCAGCAGAAGTGAAGGAGGACTAGGAGGTGAGTACCACTAAGTGCCAACTCCAGGGTGGAGGGGGGCAGGGGGGGAGTGGTAGCAGCTGCTGCCAGGGTGTGGGATGGGGTTGGGGGGCAATGCATGGGTGTGGGGATTTGGGGGAACTTGTGCTGGTCTGGGTGTCCTCAGTCGTGGGTCATTGCTGGCTTGGGGCATGTGTTGCATGCTGAATGACCCCTGACAGGTTGGATATGAGGTTGAGTCCCAAGCCCATTAATGTTGCTCTGGTTGTCCTGCCATTTGTCTGTTCGTCGGGCTCTGTGGTTTATTGGTGACATTCCATCATAGGCCACACTAACAGTTACAAGCTCCAGGACTGGCAGTTGTTGCCCCAATCAAGAGAGCTCTGCAAGTGTTAACACGGCTCCTCACACTTCATGGACTCTGCAGTGCTCCCTACAATGAACCGTTTTCTTTCTCCACCGTCTGTCTGTATCTCAAGCCATTCCTGGAAGCCAGTGCATCAGACGTCCATGTGTATGCTTCAGGGGATCCCAATGTGGATCTCATTGCAGCCATCCTTATGCCCCCCCCCAATGGTGAGAATATGCCAATGGTCGGCAGCCCATTGAGATAGTTCATGGAACCAGGTTTGTTGTTGAGTTGCCAGCATCCATCTGGGAGGGTTTGCTGGGACGGAGTACAGGGCCCAAGATGGATGACCTTACGGACTATCTCTCTCACCTTCCCCGCCCCAAAGGATCTTGCTTTGGAGCCAGTAGAGCTGGCGGTTATTCTCATGGCTGCAGTGGCAGTCAAGCCAGAGGCCACAGCAGGAGGCCAGGGGACCACCGGTCTGGGTTGTGAAGCAGCCGCCCATCAGTCTGAGTGGGGGGTGCGGGGTGGAGGGGGGAATGGTGGAGATGGAGACTCAGCGTGAACAGGACCCGCAAGTCCTTTAATGAGCTGCCAGACGCCCAGTGGCGGATTAACTACCACCCGGACCCCTAGGCTGAGCTTTAGTAAGGTCCCCTGACCTTGCCCCCTGCCCCACCCTTCGTTGAATAGAATAAAGTGACGTTAAGTGACGTTAAATAACTTATATCGTTGTACTATGTATAATGTACTACATGTATAATATCATAAAGTTATATGAATCAATTACAGCCCTTTTATTCATTTATTTTTCATTTTCTTTACATTTGTACTTTAAAAAGCTTTTGTGTTCTTTGGTTTACAAAAGTGTCGATAACAGCATGTAAATCAACGGATCGAAGCATGTCTGATTCAATGTGCATGAGTGCCTGATGACTAAGTTTCTCATCGCTCATTGTTTCTCGGTAGGCTGACTTTGTCACGTCTGCAGTGATTGGTCAAACAAGATTTACCAACCGCTATTGTTCCAATCAGATGCCTTCTTTCTTCAGCTTCATTATGATGTCATGCACGTATTATTAATGAATTATGATAATGAATTAGAACTCTTTGGCTGGTGAGTGGTGACAGCGAGTCATTTGTCGCGTTGTAAACAACAATGGCGGCGCGCAAACGAAAGTCTGTTTTGACGTTTTCACAGGCGGTAAATGTGCTCAACAACAGTTTTGATGATGGATTATGCAGTGATGATAGTGGGAGTGATTTAGATGCCGAGGATTTTGATGTTGATATTGGTGAATTATCAGATGATGATCGTGAATTTGATGATACATTGATAGCACTGGAGGCAGTGATGACAGTCATCGTGCTGGGGTGTGGGACTAATACTATGTAAGGGTGAATGTTGAAAAAAGTACTATATGTAACTAAGTATGCACTAAAATAAGTATGTATACATGTTATAGCATGACAATATACTCTTTGTTGAATTTATTTTGTATTTATTTGCATGTAGTACAAGTCCGGAGGTGAAGCTCCTCTATTTATAGGTATTAGTTATATTAATTCACCCACGGGGTATAGTTATGAAAGTTTATTCACCCTTAAAAGGGTTAAACCAATTTTCTTTTGCTCTCGGGCCCCCCTCCCTTCCGGGCCCCTAGGCTTAAGCCGACTCAGCCTAATGGTTAATCCGCCACTGCAGACGTCATAGAATAGAACATAGAAACATAGAACATTACAGCGCAGAACAGGCCCTTCGGCCCACGATGTTGCACCGACCAGTTAAAAAAAAAAACTGTGACCCTCCAACCTAAACCAATTTCTTTTCGTCCATGAACCTATCTACGGATCTCTTAAACGCCCCCAAACTAGGCGCATTTACTACTGATGCTGGCAGGGCATTCCAATCCCTCACCACCCTCTGGGTAAAGAACCTACCCCTGACATCGGTTCTATAACTACCCCCCCTCAATTTAAAGCCATGCCCCCTCGTGCTGGATTTCTCCATCAGAGGAAAAAGGCTATCACTATCCACCCTATCTAAACCTCTAATCATCTTATATGTTTCAATAAGATCCCCTCTTAGCCGCCGCCTTTCCAGCGAAAACAATCCCAAATCCCTCAGCCTCTCCTCATAGGATCTCCCCTCCATACCAGGCAACATCCTGGTAAACCTCCTCTGCACCCTCTCCAAAGCCTCCACATCCTTCCTGTAATGTGGGGACCAGAACTGCACACAGTACTCCAAGTGCGGCCGCACCAGAGTTGTGTACAGTTGCAACATAACGCTACGACTCCTAAATTCAATCCCCCTACCAATAAACGCCAAGACACCATATGCCTTCTTAACAACCTTATCTACTTGATTCCCAACTTTCAGGGATCTATGCACACATACACCTAGATCCCTCTGCTCCTCCACACTATTCAAAGTCCTTCCGTTAGCCCTATACTCAACACATCTGTTATTCCTACCAAAGTGAATTACCTCACACTTCTCCGCATTAAACTCCATCCGCCACCTCTCGGCCCAACTTTGCAACCTGTCTAAGTCTTCCTGCAAACTACGACACCCTTCCTCACTGTCTACCACACCACCGACTTTGGTGTCATCAGCAAATTTGCTAATCCACCCAACTATACCCTCATCCAGATCATTAATAAATATTACAAACAGCAGTGGCCCCAAAACAGATCCCTGAGGTACACCACTTGTAACCGCACTCCATGATGAATATTTACTATCAACCACCACCCTCTGTTTCCTATCCGCTAGCCAATTCCTGATCCAATTTCCTAGATCACCCCCAATCCCATACATCTGCATTTTCTGCAGAAGCCTACCATGGTGAACCTTATCAAACGCCTTACTAAAATCCATATATACCACGTCCACTGCCTTGCCCCCATCCACCTCCTTGGTCACTTTCTCAAAAAACTCAATAAGGTTAGTAAGGCACGACCTACCTGCCACAAAACCATGCTGACTATCACCTATCAATTCATTACTCTCCAAATAACTATAAATCCTATCCCTTATAATTTTTTCCAACATCTTGCCGACAACAGAAGTGAGACTCACCGGTCTATAATTCCCGGGGAAGTCTCTGTTCCCCTTCTTAAACAATGGGACAACATTCGCTAACCTCCAATCTTCTGGTACTATACCAGAGGCCAACGACGACCTGAAGATCAGAGCCAGAGGCTCTGCAATCACTTCTCTTGCCTCCCAGAGAATCCTTGGATAAATCCCATCCGGACCAGGGGATTTATCTATTTTCAGACCCTCCAGAATATCCTGCACATCCTCCTTATCAACTGTAATACTGTCTATTCTACTCCCTTGCAACCCAGTGTCCTCCTCAGCTATATTCATGTCCCCTTGCGTGAACACCGAAGAGAAATATTGGTTCAATGCTTCACCAATCTCCTCCGGTTCCACACATAACTTCCCTCTGCCATCTATAACTGGCCCTAAACTTGCCCTAACCAACCTTCTGTTCTTGACATACCTATAGAACGCCTTAGGATTCTCTTTAACCCTATCCGCCAAAGTCTTCTCATGTCCCCTTTTAGCCCTTCTAAGCTCGCTCTTCAACTCCCTCTTAGCCAATCTAAAGCTTTCTAGTGCACTACCCGAGTGCTCACGTCTCATCCGAACATAAGCCTCCTTTTTCTTTTTAACCAACAAAGAAACTTTTTTGGTGCACCACGGTTCCCTAGCCCTACCAATTCCTCCTTGCCTGACAGGGACATACCTATCACAGACTCGCAGTAGCTGCTCCTTGAAAAAACTCCACATGTCGGACGTTCCCAGTCCCTGTAATCTCCTAGTCCAACCTATGTTTCCTAATTCTCTCCTAATAGCCTCATAATTACCCTTCCCCCAGCTAAAACCATTGGCCCGAGGTTCATGCCTATCCCTTTCCATCACTAAGGTGAACGTAACCGAATTGTGGTCACTATCACCAAAATGCACACCAACTTCCAAGTCTAGCACCTGGTCTGGCTCATTTCCCAGCACCAGATCCAATATAGCCTCACCTCTAGTTGGCCTGTCTACATACTGAGTCAAAAAAACCTTCCTGCACGCTTTGAACAAAAACTGACCCCTCTAACGAGCTAGAGCTATAACAATTCCAGTCAATATTAGTCAAGTTAAAATCCCCCATAACAATTGCCCTATTACTTTCACTCCTAAGCAGGATTGACTCCGCAATCCTTTCCTCAACCTCTCTAGAACTTTTAGGAGGTCTATAAAAGACTCCCAACAGGGTGACCTCTCCTCTCCTATTTCTAATCTCCGCCCATACTACCTCAACAGATAAGTCCTCATCAAACCTCCTCTCTGACACTGTGATACAATCTCTGACCAATAATGCTACCCCTCCCCCTCTTCTACCTCCTTCCCTACTTCGACTAAAACATTTGAACCCCGGGACCTGCAGCATCCATTCCTGCCCCTGCTCTATCCATGTCTCTGAAATAGCCACAACATCGAAGTCCCAGGTACTGATCCACGCTGCAAGTTCACCCACTTTATTGCGAATACTCCTGGCATTGAAGTATACACATTTCAAACCCTGCTCCACCCCACCTCTGCAATGCCGTGCATTGCAGTCCCCATCCATGCATCCCTCACTTTCAGCCCCACTACTCAGGATCCCTCATGTGCCATCATAGGCTCCAGCTCAGGAGGGAGACAGGGCGGCACTAATGTAGACCTGGCACCTCGTGGGGCAGATGGACACCTGCTCCCTTTGGTAGTGAAGGTCATGGCCGCCCTCAACTTCTACAACACTGGGTCCTTCCAGGCCTCCAGCGGTGACCTCAGCAGCATCTTGCAGTCCTCTGCACACGAGTGCATCCGTGAGGTCACAGATGCCCTGTACACCAAGACAGCCAACTACATGCACTTTGACATAGGCCAGGGCCAACAGGATGCCCGGGCTGCAGGCTTCACTCCCATCGCCGGGATTTCCTATGTGCAGGGGCTATTGACGGCATGCACATCACGCAGGTGTGCGCTCCACACCCAGGGATCATGCACGATAGCTACATACTTACGAGCTCGGCCATCCCCAGGGACTTTGAGAACACCTCAGGCTGCCAAGATAGCTGATGGAGGACAAGGACTACCTGATGTGTTCATGGCTGATGACACCAGTGCTGAGGTCTGAGATCGAGGCCCACATTGCCACCCAACCCATCATCGAGCAGTGCATCAGGATGCTGGAGATGCAGTTCTGCTACCTGGACCACTCTGGTGGTGTCCTACAGTACAGTCCCCCAGGGTCTCCCGTGGTTTGCTGTGCGCTTCACAACCTGGTACAGAAGTGGGGAGACATCCTGGAGGAGGAGGACTGGGCTGATGCCGCTGAATAGGAGGAGAAGCCCCAGGAGGATGTGGAGGACGAGGCCGAGGAGGAGCTGGAAGATGGAGGACAGGTGGCAGCAAGGGTCTGGCAGGGTAGGACCGCAAGGGAGGCCCTCATTGCAGCAAGGTTCACCAACTAGGTGGCGTGGTGTCCTGCAGCTCCAACCCCTCTCCACAGCCAGGCTTCCTGCTATGGGTCCCATTGACATTAAATCAGGGTAATGGGCCTGGGTTGGCCGTGTTAGCGAGTTCTCTGTCCAGGCAGGACGGTAATGATGACTTGCTATGCGGCACACTGTGATGCCCCAGTGCAACACAAGTTTGACTCCTATCTGATCTCTGACTGCACACTGGTGCCTGGGTCCACGTCTGAGTGATGTTCGGGGGCACCACTGTGTGGTAATGCCCTGGGGATGGTGGGGGGGTCATGCTTAGACTCTGGTGGGTATTGGGGATGCCATTCCAGACCGTCTGTCACTGTGGGCCTACATGGTCCCCACTGCTGGGACTGCTCAGGGGGGCCAG
Source organism: Mustelus asterias (assembly GCF_964213995.1). Classification (NCBI taxonomy): domain Eukaryota; kingdom Metazoa; phylum Chordata; class Chondrichthyes; order Carcharhiniformes; family Triakidae; genus Mustelus; species Mustelus asterias. Next base: position 87,185,430 of record NC_135808.1, on the reverse strand, counting down.
CGTGGACTGGAGCAGAGGAACTTAGACATTGAGTCCCTCATCAGCGGTGGGGGCTGCTGACCTCACAACACTATCAGCATTTTCGGTTGAGTGCTTGGGGTACCATGGCAGTCAGGGGCCTTGTACAGGTGCTGGGAACTGGTGATTGCAGACTCATGGGCTGAAGGGCCTCACTCATGCAGAACAAAGCTCTGAGCCACACAGTGGAAGAACGAGGCTCCCTGTGGGAGGTGGGTCACAGACAAATTAGTCATAGTTATGGGGCTCAATAACATTTATTAGTGCATTTGTAAATTGACAGTTACCAAAACTCTAAATAGTGCATGCCTTCACCCATATTGCAGCGGAGGTCCCCACAGGAGGTCCTTCTATGGAGGGATCCTCCTCAATACATCAGGGACCTTGGGTGGAGGCTCGTGCATGCAGCAGCACCATACAACCATAAATTATACCAGTTCATGGGCTCCCAAGAAACCTGCCCTTCTTGCGGTCTTGTGGAGTATGTGGACCAGATTCACTGTCTTAGGCTGCACTCACTTTTTTGTTACCTCAAAAACCTTTTATTGAGGTTTTGTTTGCACTTCAGTCTCACGTTCCCGATTTACGGGCACCCAGCGCACAGGAAGGTGGGGAAGCCAGAGAACGTCCTTGTGAACCTACTCCTGGGCCCGGCCAGACTTGCCATAAACAGGTCCAGGCAGCATGCGACCGAGAGGGTCGTCCGACCCAACTTTTTGCCCCTCTACCATGGCTACATTCGTTGCCGGATGTCTCTGGAGAGGGAGCATGCGGAATCCACAGGCATCATAGAGGTCACCTGTGCCTGTTGGGCCCTGCAGGGGCTGGGGTTAATTATGGACCCATTTAATCACGTTTTGATTTGATGTTTTAAGTTTCCTTTACACTTTGGTTTATTTTGGTTGGCGTGGTTCCCTTCTTTTGGAGCTGTCCTTCTTCCTTTGTCCCCGAGTTTGTTTGATTTAGTTTATTTGGTTGGCACAAATGAAATGCCCTCTTGGTAACTCGACAACCTCTTAACCTTACATAGCCTACCAATATGTCTAGGTGCTCCTCTCTCCAGTATGTACATCAGAGGTGGTGGTGATCCGCTGTCTTCTGTGCCCCATGGCCTGTGATGCCCTTGGCAGATGTCCTTGGGGGTGCCGGGACCTGGAGGGCCCTGGCCAACTTTCGGATGTCAGGGTTATAGCTGTGCCACCCTGTTCAGCCAGCTGCCCACGAGATGCACTGGTATCAGGGAGGGGGGTTCAGAAGGGCTGGGGATAGCGGGGTCTCCTAAGTGGAAGGCCCTAGCATGGGCTCCTGCATCTCCTCTTCTCTCAGAGTGCTCGTGGCCCCCTGGTATAGCTGTCTGTGACTGGGCCAAGCTCTGGAGCCCCTCAGTGAGTACTCTCTGAGACTGGGTCATGCTCTCGAGGCCTGCAGCCATGGTCTGCTGTGACTGAGCTATGCTCTCGAACCTTGGATCATTTACCACCTCAGTTGAGTTGGCAGTCTTAAAACAGGAAATGCTGGATTCAACAGATCAGGCTGAAGATTTTTGTATGATTATCAATATTACACCAACTGTCTTTTGGTATGTTGCCCTGCTTTATTCCAATTTCATAGAACACTTGTACCAACCTTGATTTGGAAATAGGATCCTTCCTAGTGCAGTCAAACCACAAGTCACCCTTTATAACACTAAACAATAGGATCATTTCCTGCTCCTAGACTCCACATGCTACTAGATTTAAAGAGCTCAATTTCTTTAATCATTTTGGTCGTAATAGTATGTTGATACAATCGGGGTTTGTGTCATATAGATTGTAATTGTCTGAATAGCCTATTCTTTTGTTGTAAGCTGAGCCCATTCAGTGTTGTTAATGGCTCAATTGGCTAGTTGACATTAAACTGTTTCTCTCAGTTGTTTCTGCCATAGCCTGCTGAGTGTTTCCAACATTTTCTATTTTTATTTCTTATTGTAACTGCTCCCTGGAAGGTTGGAAAACTGTGGAGCTGAAATGAGGGTGGGATTGCCTCCAACCTCCTGACACACAGGTTTGACAGCGTCTATGGAGACAGAATAGAGGGAACAGTGGTTAGCACTGCTGCTTCACAGCGCCAGGGACCCGGGTTTGATTTGGGTGACTGTTTGTGTGGAGTTTGCACATTCTCCCTGTGTCTGCGTGGGTTTCCCCCCACAGTCCGGGTTAGGTTTATTAGCCATGCTAAATTGCTTCTTCGTGATAGGGAGATGTCAGGGGGATTAGTAGAGTAAACATGTGGGGTTATGGGGGTAGGGCCTGGGTGGGACTGTTGTCGGTGCAGGCTTGATGGGCCAAATGGCTCCTTCTGCACGTAGGGGATTCTATGATATTCTGTGGAGTCTGGATGACCCTTCGTGGCTCTGACAAAGGGTCATCCAGACTCGAAACGTTGGCTCTACTCTTTCTCAGTAAGAAGTTTAACAACACCAGGTTAAAGTCCAACAGGTTTATTTGGTAGCAAAAGCCACAAAAGCGTGTGTGGCTTTTGCTACCAAATAAACCTGTTGGACTTTAACCTGGTGTTGTTAAACTTCTTACTGTGTTTACCCCAGTCCAACGCCGGCATCTCCACATCATGTCTACTCTTTCTCCACAGATGTTGTCAGACCTGCTGATATTTTCCAGCACTTTCTCTTTTTGTTTCAGATTCTAGCATCCGCAGTATTTTGCTTCTATCCTGACACACAATACTGTCTCCAGGTTGTCACATTAAAAACGACAAACCAAAAAAAAGATCCAGAGGAATCCCAGTCCTGTGAGGAACAATGTGCCAACAAGAACAGGAGAGAAGGCAGAAATGTATTTTGTGGGAAAAAAAAACTCAGTCGCTGCAAATTCCAAAACAAAACAGAGGCGTGTGTTAAAACCCTGCAGAGGGCGCAGCTATAGCGACAACTCATCAATCCGCCATTCACCATTTCCTCCCCTTCCTCCTGTGGTAGCGGGCAGTCCTCCGGAGGAATTCTCAGCTATCCCGGCAATCCCAGCGGCCGGCCGAGCGGGCTCTCCCCCCCCCCCCTCCTCCTTCCCTCGGGTCATCGGGAACGAGGCTGGAAAAGAGGTGAAAGGTCAGCGGTGTCGAGCGGCGACTGGAAACGGGCTTTACGGAGGGACATTAAAAGTGAGGGGCGAGGTTGGTTCCACGACAAGTAGCCTTGGTTCAGGTCAGTTTATATCCGTCTCCACGCCTAGAAAATAAATAATTTCGAAGGAGTCTTAACAAACGAACACCGGAGTGCCTCAACGTTTGGAGCTCAGACAGCGCGGTCTGCCCGGGAACAGGAGCTGTGGCTGGGGGAGGAACAGCAGCCTCCAGCTTGACTGCTAACTTCGTCAATAACCCCGAGTATTTTATTATTTCAATTGACCTTGCCGCTCAGCTGAACCTTAGTTAAGTTTTACTGATGCCCTATGTTTTGGACAAAAATGTTCATCGTTCCATTTTTACAGCGAAGTCTTTATTACAAAACGTGCTCGTTACATTTGGTTTTTTTTTAAGTGTGTGATCTGCTTTTTCACCCCATTAATTCAGCGTACCGAATGGCGGAGCAGCCTCGTAAGGGCCGAGTGGACGGTTACTGGCTGCTCCTCTTACTTACGCTCGGATGTTGTCGTCTTCTCCCACCCACCCATAAATCGTAGAAGAAAACGTTTACGTCCGGGAGTTAGTTTTCGTTTGTTTGAATCTAATTTTATCCATCGTAAATGTCTTCATTTTGGGGTGCATAATTCCACTTTCTTGTTATATAAGGCTGTAAACAACAATCGATAGCGAATTATTCTCCTGGATCATGTGCTTTAAAGAGAAAGTTCTGTTCTGGTTTTGTTTGCAGTTTGATTTTGGTGTTGTTTGGTTATGCAGGATATGAACTGTGCTTATCATGATAGTGACTTCTGGACAAAGACTTGCAAAATTTGATTGCAGAATCAAAATGATGTTTATCGTGAGATGATTGAATGTGGATAAGCAATAATATTTTAAATATGTTGCCTGATATACAAATGTTTTGGTAATATCTGCTTTTTTCAGTATATTTCTGGTATGTTCAGTAACCTAATGTTTATACAGAGCTTTTGGCTTTGATCTTTATGAACCTAATGTTTATACAGAGCTTTTGGCTTTGATCTTTATGTCGTCATTGTCTACAGGAATAGTGCCAGAAGACTGGAGGATAGCAAATGTTGTCCCCTTGTTCAAGAAGGGGAGTAGGGACAACCCTGGTAATTATAGACCAATGAGCCTTACTTCTGTTGTGGGCAAAGTTTTGGAAAGGATTATAAGAGGATTGATTTATAATCATCGAGAAAGGAATAATTTGATTAGGGATAGTCAACGTGGTTTTGTGAAGGGTAGGTCGTGCCTCACAAACCTTGAGTTTTTTGAGAAGGTGATCAAAGAGGTGGATGAGGGTAAAGCAGTTGATGTGGTGTATATGGATTTCAGTAAAGCGTTTGATAAGGTTCCCCACGGTAAGCTATTGCAGAAAATACGGAGGCAAGGGATTGAGGTTTGGATTAGAAATTGGCTAGCTGTAAGAAGACAGAGGGTGGTGGTTGATGGGAAATGTTCATCCTGGAGTTCAGTTACTAGTGGTGTACCGCAAGGATCTGTTTTGGGACCACTGTTGTTTGTCATTTTTATAAATGACCTGGATGAGGGCGTAGAAGGATGGGTTAGTAAATTTGCAGATGACACTAAAGTCGGTGGAGTTGTGGACAGTGCAGAAGGTTGTTGCAGGTTACAGAGGGACATAGATAAGCTGCAGAGCTGGGCTGAGAGGTGGCAAATGGAGTTTAATGCGGAAAAGTGTGAGGTGATTCACTTTGGAAGGAGTAACAGGATTACAGAGTACTGGGCTAATGGTAAGATACTTGGTAGTGTGGATGAGCAGAGAGACCTACGGTGTCCATGTGCATAGATCCCTGAAAGTTGGCACCCAGCTTGATAGGATTGTTAAGAAGGCGTACGGAGTGTTAGCTTTTATTGGTAGAGGGATTGAGTTTCAGAGCCAGGAGGTCATGTTGCAGCTGTACAAACCTCTGGTGCGGCCGCACTTGAGTATTGTGTACAGTTCTGGTCGCCGCATTATAGGAAGGATGTGGAAGCATTGGAAAGGGTGCAGAGGAGATTTACCAGGATGTTGCCTGGTATGGTGGGAAGGTCTTATGAGGAAAGGCTGAGGGACTTGAGGTTGTTTTCGTTAGAGAGAAGGTTAAGAGGTGACTTAATAGAGGCATACAAGATGATAGGATTAGATAGGGTGGATAGTGAGAGCCTTTTTTCTCGGATGGTGATAGCTAGCACAAGGGGACATAGCTTTAAATTGAGGGATGATAGATATAGGACAGATGTCCGAGGTAGGTTCTTCACTCCGAGAGTAGTAAGGGCGTGGAATGCCCTGCCTGCAACAGTAGTGGACTCGCCAACATTAAGGGCATTTAAATGGTCATTGGATAAACATATGGATGATATTGGAATAGTGTAGATTAGATGGGCTTTCGATTGGTTTCACTGGTCGGCGCAACATCGAGGGCTGAAGGGCCTGTACTGCGCTGTTATGTTCTATGCAGTTACAGTATGGTAGTAATTAGTCAATTTGTGTTTTATTAGATCCCAGTATTAGTGTTATAAGAATGCTGAAATATACATTTAAAATTATTATACTAATTGCATTTTATTATTAATGATTTACACAGACAACAGCAATAATAATGTGCACCTTATCTTCAGGATGCCATTTCCAGATAAGTCAACAGTTGCCTGATCATGTAGGCAATTTGTCCTTGACCTTTATGGGTTTTATATTATTCTGATGAATAATATTTTAACTTTAGATATTTCAGAACTCTGTGAAATAAATTAAAGAATTACTTATTTTGTTAGATAAAGCAACAGAAATAAAAATAATCAAGGATATATCTAAAATTTATATTTTTCATATGGTGGTCCTGGATGCAAGGGTAGTCCTGTAAGACGGGCACTAATTTTTTTTTTTATAGTTGAGAAGCTGGTTGCAAAATGACGATTGAAAATGCATGTGCATTGGGTGTTGCCTCTGTGTGGTGTAGTGCTTCCAGCCTTTCCTCTTCCAAGCATGAGAACAGTGGAATTCCCAGTGGGAAATCCATACTTGATGATGCAGAGCTTTTTAAATTATTTCTGGAAAATTTAGTAATTGCCATTTTTAATCATCTTCTGCACCTTCTTCAGTTTTTGAAGTGACTTCCAGCCAAACAGGATTGCTCTCTGTAAGTAGTTTGAGCATCTTGTGTTCGAAAATGTGCCCATTCTATCAAATAGTTAACCCAGTAATGGCGTAAACCAGGATTGCAACAATAGTTTTAGTAAGCACTTATCTTGTAATAATATAAAAGACCAAATGCAGCACATTTCCCTGCACCGAGGATCACCTTGATAACTTGCACAAAATAAATTTCAATTAGCATCCTAACCAGGATCATGTAAAATCATGTTCTTGTAGCCACTAACCCTTTTTTTTTGTTATCCTCCTTGTGTTCACTGCCCATGGGAAGGGTCTATGCCAGATGATGCCTGTTGAGCATCCAGGCTGAGAGACATTCCAAATCATTGGGGTGTCAGCAACACAGGCTAACAAATTGCTTTTGGCTCATAATCTTTGAAGAAATAACTTGAAAACCCACGCTCATTAACATTTTAACTAACTTTTAAAATTTTGGCCTGCTGCATCCATGCTTTTAATCCACCAGACACGAGACCAGCCTTCTCTCTCTCACTTTCCATAAACTTGAGCTCATGCAAAATTCTGTGGCTAATGTATGTTGGCTGCTGGTCTACCAACATCTCCATTTTAAAATTGTCATTCTTTTTAAGTTTCTCCATAGCCTAGTTTTTCCCTATTGCTGTTATCTCCTCCAGCTCTGTAAGCCTCTTGAGAACTCTGTTCCTTGAACTCTAGTCTCCTGTGTATTTTAAAGCGCTCTTCCTCCTTCTCAAGGTGTCCCTTCTTTTGTCTCCTCGTGTCTCAGTTCAGGGTGAGTGGGCTCGGGCTATAGAGTGGAGGTTGGCTTTAGGTTGGCTGGACACATCTTATTTAAACTCTCGTGGCACCTGAAGTAGTTCGTGATGACCGTGCCTCTTTCATGACATTGGACTTGGATATGTAAATCCCATTCCAAGCTTTTGAGGCAATTAAGATTTTGAATGGCTGCTGGAATGGGCCACAAGCTGGGTATGAAAGCATATGTAAGTATAACCAAAATTCAATGTCTAGCATGACTGAGTCAAGCTGCCGATGATCCATACCACCACGTGGACATACCTGCCATTTGATGGAGTATTATGAACTATGCTTATGTTGACATTAGGAGGTTGATGGTAGTGCAGTTAGTTATGCTGTTAGTGTGACGGTACTGTGCCTTTAAGAAATGCTTTTATGTCATGTTTTTGGTGCAGGATTTATTTTAGCAGTCAGTTCTATTATTGGTGCCACTTTGTCTATTACCGGCAACCTTCTTGTTGATTCTGCAGAAGCATAATTTATCTTAATTGCTGGAATGTTTGTTTTTAATCTGGACTATGCAGGGTTTTAATGTTTTCCTCTGGGTATTTTTCAGAGTGGGGTTTGATTGGGTTGATTGACAAATAAGGTTATGTGACTGGGCAGGGCTAGGCTCAGAGAAACCCAGTTCAGTTGCTGCTTGGGAGCTGAAGAAAGAAGTAGCCCTTTCTCTCTCTTAGGGTTGGAGATTGGGATTTGCCAGAAAATAGGTCTCTTTTTGAGGTTCTGCTGTTTGGAGATTAGATCTTTCTCTGGCGACAGTTGTATGGGTCAGGTGTCTGTCTAGATCTCTGTCCAGAGTGTTAAAAGGCTGGAAATCGAGTATCCACATGAGCTTTTTTTTGTGCTAACTTATTCTGTTTTATGTCTGTGAGGATATTGCTTACATTGGAACTACAGCGCTAGCTAGCTGTTAAGAATTACACCTTGTCATGTTGGAGTATTTTCAAATGGTAAAAGTTATGCTGATCCTTTTTGTTATATTTTAACTGTTAAATATTTTTGTTTTAATGAAAGCTTCCTAGTGGTCAATCAAATCATACCTAGACTGAAACATCTTATGCTCACCTAATGCTAAAGTTTTTTTATTTAAAGTTGCAATCGAGGCTAACTTCATAATATACCTTGGAGTTTATGATCTGGTCCCTAACATGAGTGAGAATTTCATCTTTCTTAATATTGCATGCAAGAATTCAGGCCTGTGTTTTTGATCTAATTGCTAACTACTGACTATCCTCCAAGGTAAGTGGGTCATTTTTGGAGTTAAAGTAGCTTTGAGGTGAAACTTTTGTGATGGAAGATTGGAGCTATGTCAGCACTTTACCAATGTTTCTCCTCTACATCCCTGACAAGCCAGGAAGATCTGAGATCTCTCCATTTCTTCGTTGACAGAGGGCCCACTGGTCCCCATGCACCACCCACCCTCTTCTGCCTAAATGAACATATTTTTCACGTTGAACAACTTCTTCAACTCACTCACTTTCTCCAAATAAAAGGTATTGTAGTGGGTACTTGCATGGATTATAGCAATGCCTGGCTTTTAGTAGAATGTGAAATATGCTTAATTCCAGTCCTATTCAAACCCCTTCTTTTGTTAATGTAGTTCCCCATGCTCACTTGAACTGTCAAACTTCAACATCGTTTGCTCCTTTCTGTTGGTTTCAAATGGTCTATCTCTGACTCTTTCCTTCCCTGACTTCTGTTTCCATTTTTGGGAATCAACCAATATTCATGATACGCTCGCTGACCTCCACAGCCACCTTGACTTCCTCACAGCTACACCCTGTAAGGATTCTATTCTTCCAGTTTCTCCATCTTCGTTGCATCTGTTCTGACAATGAAACCTTCCATATTAATGTTTCTGTTACATCTTTTTTTTCTCAAAGGAGGACCCCCACCACCATGGTTAATGGGCTTTTGACTGTATTCATTTTGTTTCCTGCACTACTGCTCTCACCCCTTCCACTTCCTTCCAGAATCCTAAGATGTTCTACTTGTCCTCTCCTTCCACTCCACCAGGTTCAATATTTAAAGGATCAGTCACCACCAAATCCACTTTTCTTCTTTCAGCATTCCAAAGTGACTGTTCCTTCACAACCTGTTGTGAAGGATCGGATCAGAAACTCCCAAGCTATATTACGAAGTAAGCCTAGACCCCCAACTTTATTTGATTTTGGCAGTAGTGTGAGCATGAAGTGATTTGCTCCAGATGTGATTCTATTGACCCACGAGGTAGCTTTTATTAAAACAAACTTTATTGGGCAACACAGTTTAAAATATAACACAGAATTAGCATAACTTTTGCCAATTGACATACTTAAACATGACAAGATATAATTTTAAATTGTTAGCTATCTCTATAGTTCCAATTTAAGAAATATCCCCACACACATGTATCCTTCTTCAGAATAAGTTGGCACAAACCGTATCACTCATATGGATGCTAGGTTTCCTGCTTTTTAACACCTCTGGACAGAGATCTGGAAAGACAGCTGTCTTCTGACTCCCAAACAGCAGCCACCAGAGGAAAATACTTATTTCCTTGGAGATACCAGTCTCCTAATCCAGAGCAAAAGAAAGACTGAACCACAGAGCTATTTCGTCTCTCTACAGCTCCCAAACAGTGACAAAGCTTGTTTCTGTGATGCTAGCCCCACCCAGTCACACACCTTTTCCTGTCAATCAACTTAATCACGCTTCACTCTGAACAACACCGGGGAAAAGCACTTAAAAAAGCAGACCTGCATTAGTCCAGATTAAAATAAGCACCTTGGCAATTAAGATCAATTATTCTTCTGCAGAATCAGCATGTAGGTGCCCGTTATAGACAAAGTGGCACCGATAAATAGAACTGACGGCTAAAAGAAATCCTGCACAAGAAATGTGACACATACTTTTCTTAAGGGGTTAGTATCATGACATCATTATACAGGTTGCTTTCAATACATCAATACCTGTACGCCTGGGAAAGTAGGTCCAAATATTCCTTATCTTATCTCAGGCATTGTTATTGTGAAAGAGTGGGTTCATGAGTGTGATGTGAGAGAATTTTATGTTAGTGTTTGGGATCTTGGGGCAGCATTAAGAATTAGTATTCCACCAGAAAGAAGATCTCATCTACCAGTTGATGATGGGAACGGTCAAAAAATAAAATAATCCATAAATTTATGATAGTGATCATAATAAGGATATTCTCGCTTAACCTGTGATGGAAAACCGCAGTTTGTCGCTTCTTATTGCCGGGAACATCACCCATTCCCGCCCTTGCTATTTTGTGTTTGTCTGGATGTTTCTTTGACAGCCAGAACTTGGTCCCATTTGAATTCCTGGTCGGTTCTGTCATCAGAATTGTTCAGGTACACTGCACTGTGTTGTACTCTTCAACTGTCTTGATTCTACAGTACTATATAATTCTCCAAGTTTAAGGTAACAAGTGCCTGCTCACTTCTTGGGATTCTGCCAACAGACCAATAACCACTGCCCCCTCCATATTTCCTCCCAAGATGCCTGTTTGCTTGCAAGCAAGGCCTGTGCCATCCACAACCTACTTGTGGATAATTACATTGATGTAATGATCTTGACAAAAACTTGTTTCATGCATGACTATACCTTACTGCTTACTGAAGTCCCCTGACTGGCTATACTTTCCACCAACTGCTTTAACTCACCATTGCAGAGGCAGTGTGGCCTTTAACACTAAATCACCCTTGATCTCTTCCCCACCTTTTTTATTCTGGCTTGCTCTCTCTCCAGCACCTCATCTTGTTCTATCCCTCTCGCCTCACTATTTAAATCTTTATTCTCCAGTGCCCATCCAAACCCAAGTTTTACCATGAGATTTCCTCATTCCCTTCCTCCTTCAGCTTGTGCACTGAGAAACTTGTCTTCCTCTCTATCAATCTTCATCTTTACTTGCCTTGCCCCCTCTTTGAATTCATTAGCTACCTGCGCTCTTTAGTCTCCTACACAAATTCATGACAACCCTTTCAGTCTTGCCATCTCATGCCAAAAAAGCTGCAGAATTCTTAGTTACCCCAACATTGGCCTTTTCTGCACCCCTCACTCCTCATTCGCTTAACCCTACCATTAACAGCTGTCTAGGCCTTAAGGTGTGTAATTCTCTTCCTGCATCTATCTCTTCACCTTTTCAAGATGCTCCTGCAAACCCATTTCTCTTGTCACTATGAACTTCTCCATTGGCTAGGTATTAATTTTTGTTACTTAAATTTCTATTAAGCTCTGAGACATTTGTCTACTTTAAAGGTGCAATATACATGCAGGATGTTAATTGCAGCTCCCATCAGCTCTACTGCTGTTCTGTGTGGCACCCTCTTGGGATTCACTTACCCTTTCTCTTGAACATTCTTCCTCTTGCTCGCATGCCTTTTTAAATGCGAGGATACTAGTAGAGCTCTATTGTTCTCTTAAGTTTGCATTTTGGGCAATGCAGTGCACATTCTACATTGCATCAAAATGTCAGCTTAGATTATGTATACAAATTCATAGTTTCACTTGTATCCGGGAAGACTGGAGTATGTCCAATGAAACAAACTGGTATTTGATTTGATATTGTCATGTGTATTAGTATACAGTGAAAAATATTGTTTTTTGTGCATTATACAGACAAAGCATACCATACATAGAGAAGGAAAGGAGTGCAGAATGTAATGTTAGTCATAGCTAGGGTGTAGAGAAAGATCAACTCAATGCAAGGTTGGTCCATTCAAAAGTCTAATGGCAGCAGGAAAGAACCTGTTCTTGAGTCGGTTGGTACGTGTCCTTGGACTTTTTGTATCTTTTTCTTAGTGGACGAAGGTGGAAGAAGAGTGTGTGTGGGGGTCCTTGAATATGCTGGCTGCTCTTCCGAGGCAGCGGGAAGTGTAGACTGTCAATGGGTGGGAGGCTGCTTTGAGTGATGGACTGGGCTTTGTTCGCGACCCTTTGTAGTTTCTTGCAGTCTTGGACAGAGCAGGAGCCATACCAAGCTATGATACAGCTGGAAAGAATGGTTTCCATGATGCATCTGTAGAAGTTGGTGAGAGTTGTAGCAGACATACCAAATTTCCTTAGTCTCCTGAGAAAATAGAGGCATTGGTGGGCTTTCTTAACTATAGCATCGACATGGAGGGACCAGAACAGGTTGATGGTGATCTGAAACCTAAAAACTTGAAGCTCTCGACCGTTTCTACTTTGTCCCCATTGATGTAGACAGGGGCTTGCCCTCCACTACGCTTCCTGAAGTCGATGACTATCTCCTTCGTTTTGTTGGCATTGAGGGGGCGATTATTGTCGCACCAATTCTGTTTCCTGTACTTCGTATCATCATTGTTTGAGATCCGACCCACAATGGTGGTGTCATCAGCAAACTTGAAAATCGAGTTGGAGGGGAATTTGGCCATAAAGTCAAAGGTATATAAGGTATGACTTTTCAGTTAAATAAAGTATTGTATGTACTTTTATTTCCTTCTAAAGGTTTACAAAATATATATATAGTTTATTGTTAACTTTTGAGATCACCTTAGTGTGGGGTATTAACTTTGTGCAGGAAATGTAACTGGATATTATAAGGGAAATGGATGTCATACTATTTCTGTATACTGGCTGACAGGACATTCTCCTTCATTCTATTTGCACATGACGTCTTACTGCTCTACTGGGGATTTTAATTGATTCAACTATAAATAGCATTTCCTTTCGTGATTCCAGCATTGGAGTGAATGCTACCTGTGGTGGTTGTTGATTTTATTGCTCATGGGTGTGAATTTGACTAGATATCAGAAGGTTGATGGCATTTACTTTTCTTTGGGCAGCCAGTATTGTGGATGAGTGGCTTTGATTTATAATTGCAACTTATAACTAAATGAGAACAATTTACAGAACTCATGCAGACTTTTCTGAAAGGATATCAGCCAAGAGAGCTTTCTGCCGAATAACATTCTGTACAGTGTATTTGTATTCTGCTACATACGTTTGTGCTTAGTGCACAAAGAAACTATACAGCAATTCCTCAGATTTCATCTTTTATCTGTTTTTCCAGTTTTAGTATTCTCTAAATAACTGATTTGTAGAAAGTCCTTTCCTTGTAGTTTTATTTGTTCCAAATTATGTTTGTGCACAGAAGATTGTGAATGCATTGCTATGATGAAATGATTCTGTTAGAATATTTAGATTTAACTTAATATCCATCTATAATGTGTTTTCCTGTATACTGTGCTTCATCCATAGGCTTTGAAAGTATCATGAATCAAATGATTTTGTTTTAGATTAATTTGATAGCAGAAGGAATTTGGTTTATGAACTCAAAACAAAGGTCTTGCTATCGGTACAATATGTCTCATCCAGCTAATTCTTATTGATGCTCTTGCAAGCAAATCTGAGGTGTCAGAAGCAAACTGACGCACATGCTGGCATTACTGATTTATACTGACATTTTGGATGAAAAGGTTGACTTCAAATATATTGTTTCCGTTGAAAGTGATGAAAGGTCTGATATGTTGAAAAATGTGAATTATTTGGTCACTTGCATGGTATATGGCTGTTACTTTAAACTGCACTGGATTTCTGTCAGTAATTTTATTAAACAATGTGTGTTCACGTCCACTGTTTCCTTTGTAAATGTTAAATCTTTACAATTGAGTTTTGCATTCTGAGCAGATTGCAGAACTTAAGTTCTGGCATGGATAGAAGATTGGCTGACAGACAGAAGGAAGAGAGTGGGGATAAGGGGGTCCTTTTCAGGATGGCAACCAATGACTAGTGGTGTTCCACAGAGGTCAGTGTTGGGACCACAATTTTTCACTATATACATTAATGATCTGTAAGATGGAACTGAGGGCATGGTTGCTAAATTTGCAGATGATACAAAGATATGGAGAGGGACAGGTACTGTTGAGGAAGTGGGGAGGCTATGAAAGTGGACAAAGAAATACCGGATAGAATACAATGTGGGAAAGCGTGAGGTCATGCATTTTGGTAGGAAGAATAGAGGCATAGACTATTTTTTCTAAATGGGGAAAGGTTTCGGAAATCTGAAGCATAAAGGAAATTGGGAGTCCTGGTTCAGGATTCTCAAAGTTTACACGCAGATTCAGTTGGCAGTTAGGAAGACAAATACAATGTTAGCATTCATTTCTAGAGGGCAAGAATACAAGAGCAGGGATATATTGCTGAGGCTGTATAATTTGATTTATTATTGTCACGTGTATTAGTGTACAGTGAAAAGTATTGTTTCTTGCATGCTATACAGACAAAGCATACTGTTTTTATAGAGAAGGAAAGAAATGTAGAATGTAGTGTTATAGTCATAGCTAGGGTGTAGAGAAAGATCAACTTAGTCTGATGGCAGCAGGGAAGAAGCTGTCCTTGAGTTGGTTGGTACGTGACCTCAGTCTTTTGTATCTTTTTCCTGATGGAAGAAGGTGAAAGAGCGTGTGCGTGGGGTCCTTAATTATGTTGACTATTTTTCCGAGGCAATGGGAAGTGTAGACAGAGTCGATGGATGGGAGGCTGATTTGCGTGATGGATTGAGCTACATTCATGACCTTTTGTAGTTTCTTGCGAGCTTGGTATGGCTCCTGCTCTGCCCAAAACATATAACTAGAAAGAATACTTTCTATGGTGCATCTGTAAAGTTCCTGAGATCTGGCTCTGGTTAGATCCCGTTTAGAATATTGTGAGCAGTTTTGGACCCCATATCTAAGGAAGGCTGGGTTGGGCTTGGAGGGGGTCAAGAGGAGGCTCAAAAGAATGATCCCAGGAATGAAGGATTTGTCATACGAGGAGCAGTTGAGGAGAGTAGGCCTCCAGAATACTGAGAGGCTGAGGTAGAGTGGATGTGAAGAGAATGTTTCCACGAGTGGAAGAGACTAGAACGCGAGGGTACAACCTCAGAGTTAAGGGACGCTTCTTTAAAACTGAGATGAGGAGGAATTTCTTCAGCCAGAGGGTGGTGAATCTGCATTGCCACAGAGAGCTGTGGAGGCCAGGTCATTGAATGTCTTTAAGATAGGTTCTTGATCAATAAGGGGGTTAAGGGGAGAAGACAGGAGAATGGGGGTGAGAATCATATCGGCCATGATTGAATGGTGGAACAGACTCTATAGGCTGAATGGTTTAATTCTGCTCCTGTATCTTGTGGTCAATGCAGGCATTGTGGAAACATGAATAGCCATGGTATAGATGTTACAAGTACAGTGGAATCTTGGCAGTTGGACAACATGAAGAAAAATAATCATGGACCACGCTTGCTGCCCACCTATATAAGACTATATCAAAATTAAATGTTGTTAGGGAGCATCACTTTATCGCATAAAATTCCAAGCTCTGTTGTGATAAATGCCAACATTCCATTAGCTAATTCAATTACCTTTTGTAATTGTGCACAAGATTAAGTGATTTCTGTACACTTGACATCCAAATTCCTTTGTTCTTCCACAGTTAATGGTAGGGTGTTGGGGAGTGTTATAGAGCAAAGAGATCTAGGGGTACAGGTTCATAGCTCCTTTGAAAGTGGAATCACAGGTGGACAGAGTGGTGAAGAAGGCATTCAACATGTTTGGTTTCATTGGTCAGAACATTGAATACAGGGGTTGGGACGTCCTGTTGAAGTTGTACAAGACATTGGTAAGGCCACACTTGGAATACTGTGTACAGTTCTGGTCACCCTATTATAGAAAGGATATTATTAAACTAGGAAGAGTGCAGAAAAGATTTACTAGGATGCTACCGGGACTTGATGGATTGAGTTATAAGGAGAGGCTGGATAGACTGCGACTTTATTCCCTGCAGTTTTCTGCGCTTTTGTAGCTGCTAGGATGGCTTGAGCTTTCATGCCTTTAGAATTGGTTTACGTACAAGGGTGCAGAGATATTACTGTCTGTCTGGATAACAGCCTTATCTATGTCCATTTTGCAACTCTCTCCTATTAGATCCTGTCTCCTCAAAATAACCCTCAACATAACATATCAACACATCACTGATCTGCAAGAGCACAGACTTGACAAGAGTATTAAACTGATAGTGGCCCCAGTTCATTCATTCTTATCCCTGAGGCTGACATGAGCATCTCAGACCTGCCCTTTCTTGAGTTATAGACTCTGTCATGGGGATACAGGTGGGAGTTTCTGATGTAGATGATCTTGAAGTGATCATGTCTTCCAAGGCAGACTACAGAGTTTTAATTTCGCATATCAGTACCTGCACATGAGATGAAGAACACTGGAGTTACTTCACAATCAGCGTCATAAAAACATAGTGCCCATTGCCTTCAGCAATATCCAGTCCAAAAGCATCCTATCAAAAAGCAAAGGGCGGCACGGTAGCACAGTGGTTAGCACTGCTGCTTCACAGCTGCAGCGACCTGGGTTCGATTCCCGGCTTGGGTCACTGTCTGTGTGGAGTTTGCACATTCTCCTCGTGTCTGCGTGGGTTTCCTCCGGGTGCTCCGGTTTCCTCCCACAGTCCAAAGATGTGTGGGTTAGGTTGATTGGCCATGCTAAAATTGCCCCTTAGTGTCCTGGGATGCGTAGATTAGAGGGATTAGCGGGTAAAATATGTAGGAATATGGGGGTAGGGCCTGGGTGGGATTGTGGTCGGTGCAGACTCGATGGGCCGAATGGCCTCTTTCTGTACTGTAGGGTTTCTATGATTTCTTCTATGAAGGGGCTGAAGCTTGCATTTTTTTCCTTATCAGAAGAGAGCTGGCTCTTGTGAATAGCAATTCATTTTCCCCTCTTCCATTATTGCTTGCTCTATTCATTCTGATCTCTGTATCAGGCAGTTCACTTTTCTCCATGTCATTTTTAAAATCATGTAAGATGTGTTTCTGAACTAATACTTGCAGGATATAAATGCATGCTCTGCATCTTCAGAAAACGCTTTTTTCATATTACCCTTGCATGAATCTCAAATCCAAGATGCTTCATGAGTTTCATAAAGCAAAATTTGATTCAGTCACATAGAGATATTAAGTCAGATGACTAGAAGCTTGGTCAAAGAGATTTAGAGAGGGTATTCCAGACTTAAGGCCCTGGCAACTGATGGTGTAGCATTAAAATCGGGATGCTCAAAACAGCAGAATTAGCAGAGCCCAGATATCTTGGAGGGTTGTGGGGCTGGAAGAGATTAGCATTAGGGAGGGATTTGGAAACCAGATTAGAATTTTAAAATCGGCATTGCCTTTTTTTTCTTCCATTTGTCCATCCGTCCAGTTAACATGGGTGTCAGTGGCAAGGCCATTTGTTATCTACCTGTAATTGCTCTTGAAAAGATAGTGGTGAGCTAGTTTTTTGAACCACTGCAGATGTCGCTATTAGGGAGCTCCAGGCCTTTGACCCAGTGCCAGTGAAGGAATGGCTATACATTCCCAAGTCAGAATGCTATTTGAAATAAAGGGGTTCTTGTGCACTTGCTGCCTTTGTTGTTCTAGGTGGTGGAGGTTGCAAGTTTGGAAGATACTGTTGAAACATTGAGCTGCTACAGTGCATGTTGTAGATGGTGCAAGGATAGATTTGTGGGGATGTCAGAGTAATGGTGTGGAAGTGGGAAGAGATACCTGCCCCCTGTGGATGCATAGTGAAATCTCCATCCTGACTCCAGTTTTCATGAGGCCTTGGGTTTGAGTGTACAAATTGAACACCTTAACATTTCTCAGGTGTATGTCTCCTGTGTGTGAGCAACTTTTGTGCCATAGGTGCCATGTTCAGACCACTGGTGTCATTATATTCTGCAAACTGGCACTTTAACAACCTGCAGCTAGAGGACAAGTTTTTCCAGGACTTTTTCCATCACTTCTGGGCCCACTAGAGAAAGAAGCAGCAAAGCTTCCCCTCCCTGAAGTTATCATGGGACTTGGGCAAGGCTTGTGTCTCTGTCTTCTGTCAGAAGTATGTGAGGGGGTTGATGAGGTGGAAATCCAGGGTCGAGAGGTTGAAGCAGGCAGTCCTGCTTTGGTCAGACTGTCGAGGACCCAATCCTGTGTAAGATGTGTGAAGTGTGCTGAGGGACCTGCAACCTGTTGAGTTCCAAGGTATGTACATGAGGTCATAGATCTGGACCATGGCTTGCCCTGCTTCTTCTCAGTGGGTGAAAGGGAGGCGTGAGGTCTGTAAGAAAATCCTTAAGCTACTGCCTGACAGTGGATTCCCTTGTCTTGGATCTGTAGAGAATTGGGCTGTGAGGCAGGGTGACACAGTGGTTAGCACTGCTGCCTCAGCGTCGGGGACATGGGTTCAATTCCTGGCTTGGGTCACTGTCTACCATGGAGTTTGCATGTTCTCCCAGTGTCTGCATGGGTTTCCTCCGGGTGCTCGGGTTTCCTCCCACAATCTGAAAGAAGTGCTGGTTAGGTGCATGACCATGCTAAATTCTCCCTCGGTGCACCTGAACAGGTGCTGGAGTGTGGCGATTAGGGGTTTTCACAGTAACTTCATTGCAGTGTTAATGTAAGCCTACTTGTGACTGACTAACTTTAACTTTAAACACAAGTCTATTCCTGTGCTCTTTTGCAGATCTGTCCTGAGTTTTATGGGAGGACCTGCTGCAGGTGGTCACAGGGCGCCTAGAAGCTCGTTGCTCCACTTAGCTTGGTGGAGTTGACTGGTGCCTTGGACTAACTCTTGAGAAGTGTGGCTGGATGGGTGACAGTGGAGTCCATCAGGATGTTCTTTAACATCCTGGGAAATGACTAAAAGCAGGTCCTGGAGGAAAGTTTAGTGACTGGGCTGTTATTGTCCTGCTGTTTGAGAGAGTATTTCTGCCATTTAAGAATTGGCGTCTGGTTCCCTTCTCGGCACCAATTAAAGATTTTTGCCAAGCAATGTTGTTTTGCTTAGCAGATGAAAGGACTCTTGCTACGTTGACCAGAGTCGGTGACATGCTAGAGGAGAGAGGACTGGATGTTATCAGTAGAACTTGTGCATCATGCAATGGTGGATGTCACGACCAAAGCCTTTGAAAATGGCCCCAACTGCTCTGGAGGTGGCTCAAGTATGTGAACCCACTCCTCAAGCTTTTGGTTGCTCTTGGCAGTGGAACTAGCAAACAGTGCCAGCTCAGGATTGGAAAAGAGGATGTGGGAAGTTTTCGAGATATAGATGGGAAAAGTAATTTACATGGTAACATGACCTTTAACTTTGCCTAGGATAAAGTGATGGCAGAAACAAGTATCATGCTTTTATAAATAATAGGTGGAGTTTTCTGCTTTAGCATATCTGATAGGTCTTTGAAATTTATCCTGCTTTGCAACCTTGTCCTTGGCATTGACTTGGTCGGTTGCTTGATAAATCCTTGAACTCTTCACAGAATGTAGTGCCCATTCAAGGGAAACAGGGTGTTGTTTTCTGATTTGTTTGCCAACATCATCCCTGCCTCAAAAGGAAAATTGGGACACCTTCCCACACCTTTAACTACTTATTTACATCATGATGATGAATTAGAAATCAGTTGTTTCTGCTCTTGTGGCAGGGATGTTGCAATGTCCCTTTGTAGTGGAAGAATGTATTGCTGTCAGTGGGTGAGCTGCCAAACCTAAGCACTATTTATATGTGCAGCTCGTCCACAATGCATAATTGAAGAACCACCTGGAAATTCAGTGATCCTCTAGGATGCTTATCTTGCTGTTTGAAGTGGGTAGGTTAAAACCAGTTGTTAGATCAAGGCCTCTCAACCTCAATGGTAGATACTTAATTAGTTTCCACAGGGCAGGGTTTATAACACAAAAGTGGAAAATATTTGTGCATTGGTTTTTTAATATATTAGCCCGATTTCCTATCTTGAAGGTTGAGGATCATTCTACCTAATCTACAGCTGCTTCCTGGTTTTCACTCAGTTGATATCTATATTTAATTGCAGTCCATGCCAGTGCCTTGAGAAGAATGTGCTTTGACCTGTAGTTTGGTTATTTTGCAACAGTTAACGCTCCTAAATTTGTGCTCCTTTTATGTGCTCCTACAGTGCCTGGAGGATGCGTAATGAAGAAGATAGATATTTTGCCTGGTAAGTTTCTTTCTTCAAATGATGTGCATTATCCATTTACCACTATCCCTCCAGGAATGATGTTTTGGTGAGGTTCACATTGACTGGTTTAGGAGTTTCACATTGCCTTCAGGTCATACTGAGCTGATGTAACCTGTAAGGAAAGAGAAAAGTTGCATTTCTATGAAACATCTTTCATGATCTGTACTGGGACATCCTTGAAGTATTTTTGAATTGTAGTCACTATTGCAATACAGCAGCCAACTTATACACAGCAAGTCCCACAACATCAATGAGATATTAATTAAACTCTCTTTTAGTAATATTGTTTAAGGGATAAATATTGGCCAGTGCTCCAAGGGGAAGTTCCTTCCTCTGCTTTGAATAGTATGATGGGATATTTTATGACCCCCAAGACAGCATACTTGTATTTGAAAAGCAGCAAGTCCAACAGTGCAATACTTCATGAAAGTATTTTGAAGATTATATGCTGAACTTTGTGCTGGGACTTTGAAGCCATAATCTTCTGACTCCAGTAAGAGTGCCACCCCTGAGTGGAACCTTGTATAGCATGGAAGTAGGAGGCCATTTGTTGATTGCCTATCTACAGCATCAATAACTTGGATAGTAATATAATAAAATGTCCCAACATTTCACAGGAGCATTACAACACTGAACCATAAAAAGCTTGGTCAAAGAAAGTTTTTTAAGGAGTGTGTTAAAGGAGGAAGTGGGAGATGTCAGGAGGAATTTCAGAGCTTAGTGTCTAGGTAATTGAAGATGCAGATACCAATGGTGTAGTTGGGGAGACCAGAATTAGCAGAGCACAGTATCGAGGAGGGTTGTAGGGCCTGAGCAGACTAGAGGTGGGGCGTGGGGAGGCCATGGAGGAATTTAAAAATAAGAGTGGTAATTTTAAATTCAAGACTTTATCTGGCTGGGGTCAATGTAGGTTAGTGAGAATAGGACTAATAAGTGGACGGGACATGGGCAGCAAAGTTTTAGTTTGGGGGGTAGAATTTGGAATACCAGCCAAGAGTGTTGGAATAGACAGATCCAGAGATAACACAGGTATGAATGAGATGAGGTAGAGAATAGAGACGGGCAATGTTATGGATGTGGAAATGGGAAGTATTTGTGCAAAAAGGTGTTCTGAAGTTCATCTCTGGGTCAAATATGGCACCAAGATTATGAACATATTGGTTTAGGTCCAGATAGTTGTCAAGAAGGATGGAGTCAGAAGCAAGGGAACAAAATTTGGAGCTGGGGCCAAAATAAATGGCTTCTGTCTTCCCAATGTTTATTTGGAGGAAATTTTTACTTGCCCAGTACTGAATGTCAGATAAGTAGTTTGATAATTTGGCAACAGTGGAGGAGTCGAGAGAGATGGTAGTAGGTTAGAGGAAACTGAAAAATAATAGTCTTTGGATGGTTTGTTGGGGGTGGGCAACATGTAGATGAAAAATAAGAGGGAAGCAAGGATAGAACCTTGGGGAACACCAACAGTGATGTGGAAGCAGAAAGAGAAACCGCTGAGGCACTCATGATGACATTTTCGGGTGTGCACAGGCTGTGGCTTTCCGAGAAGCTGACAAGTTGAAGTTGTGTGTAGTGATAGGGCTAAAGTTCCTATAGGATGGGTAATCTCATTTTACTAAATCTTTGTGGGTCAAATATTTCATGTGTGTTTCAATTTACACTTTAACCAGTGTAATTTAGTTGTATCAGAACTTTACCAATCTTTTATTTAAAGCATTTTTTGTAAATTAGGATATTTTATGTTTTGGTTTGTACTGAATGTATCACTGCAATTCAACGCATAAGAGAAACTATTCTCATCTAAGTTTGTGACTCATTCATTGAATGTGGGCATTGCTGTCAAAGGCCTTCAGTTATTGCCCCTGGTTGCCCCTTGAAGCTGGGCCATTTCATGGGGCTGTTAAGAATCAGTCACATTGCTGAAGATTTGGAATTTCATTTGAACTGGATCAGGTAAGGATGGCAAATTTTCTTCCAAATCGGCATCAGTGACAAACCAGTTAGGCTTTTCATCAGTCTGGTAGTTACATGATTGCCATCACTGCTAGCAGCTTACTTATTAATCTCCCTAGCTTCCCAGGGTGGGATTTGAACTTGCATCTCTTGGTTCATTCGATCAGGCTTCTGGATCATTTCCAATAGATTCCAATCTTGTGGTCTGATTGTCGAATAAAGAACATGTATTGCTTGCCAAGTTGCTAGTGGTTTGGACCTAAATCTGTGTCCTACATCACTACTGTAATGAAATCTGAACATTCTGAATATTGGATTCTGAGAGTTTGAATTTGGTTGAAATCTGTTGTGCTGCTAAAATCTGAGTCAGGCAGCCTCATTTAAACAGTACGATTCCTGACTCACCTTGGGTAAATAAATCTAGAGCAATAGTCTAATCTGAGGATGTCGAATGGTTCTTGCCCGATTCCCAACCTGCCCAGTTAAATTGGAAGTGGATGCATTCCCACAATTTTGCCAACCCTCTTCCCACCCCTGCCTTGTCTAAAAATCCGAAAGAAATCTCTAGAATAGTTTCATTTCTGTAAGTTGAAGTAGAGGAAATAGTTAAAGCTCCAACTAATTTGAAAGTCAGTTAGACTCTCATTCACAAATTTTGGATAAGTTGTTTTGTATTCACGAGAATTTTACCTTGTAAATCTATTAAATATTAAAGTGAAGTCCCTTGGTAAATTGTACTGTATAAGGGTGTCATACTATTGTTCTCTGCATTCGTTCCAAATAAAAATGGACAAATTGTGTTTGCACACATGTCCCTTTTTGTTCTGAATTTAATGAAACTGGATCAGGTTCCATAGTTACTGGAAGCACTCATATCCTACGTGTAAATGTTATGTTAAAAGATGCACTGTGTACAATTTCAAAGTTTACGTAGGATTGAAAATGTTTAGGTTACTCAAGAACTGTTATATTGCCAAAAAATGTGAAGAGAA
Organism: Mustelus asterias; assembly: GCF_964213995.1. Taxonomy (NCBI): domain Eukaryota; kingdom Metazoa; phylum Chordata; class Chondrichthyes; order Carcharhiniformes; family Triakidae; genus Mustelus; species Mustelus asterias. Next base: position 87,162,384 of record NC_135808.1, on the reverse strand, counting down.
TGTTTTTCAAAGGTTACATAATCACTTGTACAATGATTTCAGTTTTTGCATAGATTGCAGTTTTTCATTTAAGGATTGTGTTGTGTAGTACTTTATCAGTCTGCATTTCCTGATGTGTGTAGGTTAAGTTCTAAATAAATCTAGAGCAATAATCTAATCTGAGGATGTCTAATTATATAATAATTTTCCAGACCTTAGTAAGAAATGTACCATAATGGGTTATTTGTTAGTGTTCAGCTGCACTAATTTAAATGCATTAAATTAAGATTGTGATTCATAAAAGACCTGAAACTGAGTTGTTGGAAACTAATCTGCAGTTACTTATGCACATAAGGAGGTATGTTCAAGGTAGCAATCTATACATTATTTTTATTATCCAAACCATTAATGGCATTGACAAGTTAAATTTTTGCAATTTATTATTTTTCAGATGCCTACAAAATAGAAACGAGCTTTTAACGAGTTCCTTTAAGACTGCCTGCATCAAGTACGTAATTTTAACTTTCTTCCTCCTTGCAGACCAACTGTTGAATTATCTGAGTGTGTGTGATTCAATTCACTCTGTACCTCCTCTGCTATCTCATATTGAATTCCAGGAGAATCTGTTATTTTGGAGCTTGTTACAGATTGGTTCAAAGATAAATATCAGGCAGCCTCTCCAAATATAGTCCCTGCTCTGGTTCTGCTTCAATAACATTAGTCATAGTGACACCAATTCTAAATTTAAAAGCTTTTCTGCAATATCTGCAAGCAATCTGACTTGCCAAAAATTACCACCTTTCACCTCACTATGGAGTTGTTGTGTTTTGCTGCTTTTCATTATAGTTACACTGGATAGTAAGATGTGTTTCAAATTAAACCATGGGAACCTTCTGTGACCACTTTTGAGCTGGTTGAAAATTTTCGCTGAAAATGAATTGGAGTACCTTACTAATTAATTCACACTAAGTTTATCTGCTGCAAAACATGCTAATGAAGGATGAGCATTATCATAATTTTATCCTGAGTCTGCATAATCCAGGCAGTTATTATCTTTTCAGTTATTGAACAATTTTTCAGGCTTTTAACCCATTTGCTGCACACATAGTCTCGTGCTGTTTTGCAAATGATCGTATAGATCAGGCTCAAACAGGCAGGTGTGTGACATTTCCAAATGTAGATTTTATATAATTGGTTTCAGGTGCTCAGTATGGTTCATGTAGAGTTCGTTGTTTTATGCCACATCTGATTGGTTTTGTAAGGCAGTGCTGATACCTTTGGCTCTACATTGATAAATTATAGTCTATTTTTTGACAGTTCTCCTTTAAAAGTGTCAGAGTAATATCTGGTGCATCAGTCTGTTTGAAATCTGCAAAAGTGTGAGAGTGGAGTTGCAACATTGATACAGCAGATTCTGTAAATGTGTGCATCCTGTCTTTTTTGCATCATGTACTTGCATGTAAGTATATTATCTGATCGGGTGTGCAGGATATTTTTCTTGTATTACAAATAATACAGTTGAGGAATAGAAATGCAATGGGAAATTTTGTCTGCCTTCAATTTGTGTTGCCAAGCATTTAAATTGGACAAACTGGCACTGATTTGATACATGTAATTTGGCCTTTTTCTTTTGTGGTGGATGTCATTTTACACTTTAGAACCATGTTTGCTGGTAGATAAGCCCAAGACCAAGAAGCTCTGCACTTATGGGACTGATCAATGTGACCAGGGCTGATCAAGGCTAGTAAATCCTGGTTCTCAAGTTAAATATATTTTGTATGTTTAAATGATATATCAATATTGCAGTAGCACATCACTCTATCATGTTCAGGAACACTTGTGCAACATGTTAAAAACAAACATATTCTCCAGATAACCTTTGGTGTAAGGGCAATGTGTGCTCGCATGACAACCAAATCCCTCAATCCTTTCACTGTGTCCAAATTGTCATGCTGTTTGTCCGACATTCGGTACTGGTGAGCAGAAATTTCCTCCAGCTAAGTATTAGAGAAATAAGTTTCCAGTCCCTACTACAAATTCTGTTCACTGGCCAGCAACTCCCTGGCAATAAAATGAGACTGAACTAGACTATTTACAGTCTCGGTGTCATATTGACCCCAGGATAAATATCTGACCACATAGTTACACCCCCACCCTAGCTGCCTTCATGACCATGCCTAGCTCCACTCTTGCCTCAGCTCATCTGCTGAAGTCCTCATCTTTGCCTTTGTTGTCTCTGTATTTAACTGTTCTTGTTCACTCCTGGCTGGTCCTGCATGCTACGCTCCATAATAAACTAGACGTTGTCCAATAACCATGTTCCTATTTTCCCCTATATCTGGGACCTTACAATGATTGAAGGCATCACACTCTGATTTTATTTCTTGAGATTGAGTGTTTCCGGATTTTCCCCCGTGTTTGAGACCACATTCTGAAATTCTGCCTTTTTCTAAAGAAGGTCACAAATCACCGAGTTCAATACTTTTTTTGGTGTAGATCAAATATAGGACTTGGAAGATGGGCAAGTAGACAAAATGGCCCACAATGTTGGTTCTTTTTCAAGTAATTATGGCTGTTTCTTTGTTGGTTAAACCATACAGATTTTAATGAATTTGTTGAGCGAGAGCGTTGACTTTCTCCAATCTTAATTTGTGATGCTGCTCACTTCTTTAGACGCATTTGGTGTAATCTTAGCCAACTAACAACCAAATCATTAAAAAAAATACCTATCAGTTTAACATTGACGCTAAGTTTTAGTGACCCACCTCTTACCTGGTGCAATTTAGTATGAACTGGAACTTTGAAGAGAATATCAATATTAAATTGCAATTATACTTCAAAATGTTTATATTCATGTAATAAACTGCACTGCTGTTTGAAATCTTTGCATGTCATAAGGGGTAACCAAGAAGGGTAGATGAGGGCAGTGCAATCGACATTGTCTACATAGAATTTAGCAAGGCCTTTGACAAGGTACTGCATGGTAGGGTGTTGCATAAGGTTAAATCTCACGGGTTCCAGGGTGAGGTAGTCAGTTGGATACAAAATTGGCATGGCATCAGAAGACGGGCGATGGTTGTAGAGGGTTGTCTTTCAAACTGGAGGCCTGTGGCTAGCAGTGTGCCTCAGGGATCAGTGCTGGGTCCACTGTTTGTCACTTATATTAATGATTTGGATGAGAATTTAGGAGGCATCGTTAGTAAGTTTGCAGATGGCATCAAAATTGGTGGCATAGTAGACAGTGAAGAAGGTTATCTAGGATTGCAATGGGATCTTGATCAATTGGGCCAATGGGCTGATGAATGGCAGATGGAGTTTAATTTAGATAAATGTGAGGTGATGCATTTTGGTAGATTGAATTGGGGAAAGACCTACTCGGTTAATGGTTGGGCGTTGGGGAGAGTTGCAGAACAAATAAATCTAAGAGTACAGGTTCATAGCTCCTTGAAACTGGAGTCATAGGTGGACAGGGTGTTGAAGAAGGCACCCTGCATGCTTGGTTTCATTGGTCAGAACATTGAATACAGGAGTTGGGACTTGTTGTTGAAGTTGTACAAGAAATTGGTAAGGCCACTCTTGGAATACTGTGTACAGTTCTGGTCACCCTATTATAGAAAGGATATTATTAAACTAGGAAGGGTGCAGAAAAGATTGACTAGGATGCTACCGGGACTTGATGGATTGAGTTATAAGGAGAGGCTGGATAGACTGGGACTTTTTTCCCTGGAGCGTAGAAGGCTGAGGGATGGTCTTATCGAGGTCCATAAAATAATGTGGGGCATAGATCAGCTAGATAGTCAATATCTTTTCCCAAAGGTAGGGGGGATAGGTTTAAGAGGAGAGATACAAAGGGTCTAGAGGGGCACGTTTTTCAGAAGGTGGTGTGTTTGGGATGAGCTGCCAGGGGCAGTAGTAGAGCAGGTATACTTTTGTCTTTTGAAAAGCATTCGGACAGTTACATGTGTAAGATGGGTATAGAGGGATTTAGGACTAGCTTAGTGGTAAACACTGGGCGGCATGGACATGTTAGGCCGAAGGGCCTGTTTCTATGCAGTAAACTTCTATGACCTCTGAGTACTGCATTGTGCAATTTTAAGTAGCCATTCATGATTGAATCTAAATATTTGCCAGTTGTGTACGTTCATGGGGGACTGGGACTAAAAGAATACAGAAATTCAAATTTGGAAACGCACGAATTGCATGACCCTATTGTGGAACACCACCTCCACTCCGTCCACAAGCAGACCCTGAGCTTGCGTTTTAATTCTACCTTGGTCTCACATTGCCATTTCTTTCCTTGGCCTGCTGCACCATTCTAGTAAAGATCTATGCAAGCTACACCATTACCACTTGCTTTGCTTTTTGTACCATTAAATCTTTTGTCAGTTAATCTCACCCACCCTTTACCCTATCACCAACCTTGCCTTTTGTTCTTCCTCGGCCGTTCTCCTTTTTCAGTGGCCTGAAATCTATTATGTTTCTATCTTCTATTAGTTCTGAAGAAAGGTCCTTGACCTGAAATGCTAACTCTGTTTTTCTCTGTCTACAGATGCTGCCAGTCCTCCTAATTATTTCCAGCATTTTCTATATTTAATTCAAGAGCCTTGAATGGTTCAGCTGATTTTATATAGCATGCACATTTCCCTCCTCATCCCAATAGTTATGATTTGTATAAAACACAACTTGTTTTTATTGGCGAATGAAGCCATGTTTAGCTATTGTGCCTTTATTTTAAATTGAAAGCATGCTATCATTGTCCCATTTGCACAAAACTATTATTTTCTATTCGTATATCTTTGGCTTCATAGTTATATGTAATGCAGGATATTTTATCCTAAATTTTAGGTTCCATGTTCTTATTTGGCACTTTCTACTTATTTTAATAAGAATGGATTCAAAAATGTAGTTAATCAATGCAGAATGCTAACTTAACTCAACTCCATGTATGGTGTCCCAAAGTGCAATAAGAACATAAGAAATAGGAGCAGGAGTAGGCCATCTAGCCCCTCGAGCCTGCCCCGCCATTCAATAAGATCATGGCTGATCTGAAGTGGATCAGTTCCACTTACCCACCTGATCCCTATAACCCCTAATTCCCTTCCCGATCAGGAATCCATCTATCCGTGATTTAAACATATTAAACGAGGTAGCCTCCACCACTTCAGTGGGCAGAGAATTCCAGAGATTCACCACCCTCTGAGAGAAGAAGTTCCTCCTCAACTCTGTCCTAAACTGACCCCCCTTTATTTTGAGGCTGTGCCCTCTAGTTCTAGCTTCCTTTCTAAGTGGAAAGAATCTCTCCACCTCTACCCTATCCAGCCCCTTCATTATCTTATAGGTCTCTATAAGATTCCCCCTCAGCCTTCTAAATTCCAACGAGTACAAACCCAATCTGCTCAGTCTCTCCTCATAATCAACACCCCTCATCTCTGGTATCAACCTGGTGAACCTTCTCTGCACTCCAAGGCCAATATATCCTTCCGCAAATAAGGGGACCAATAGTGCACACAGTATTCCAGCTGCGGCCTCACAAATGCCCTGTACAAATGCAGCAAGACATCTCTGCTTTTATATTCTATCCTCCTTGCGATATAGGCCAACATCCCATTTGCCTTCTTGATCACCTGTTGTACCTGCAGACTGGGCTTTTGTGTCTCATGCACAAGGACCCCCAGGTCCCTTTGTACAGTGCGGCACGGTAGCACAGTGGTTAGCACTGCTGCTTCACAGCTCCAGGGTCCCGGGTTCGATTCCCGGCTCGGGTCACTGCCTGTGTGGAGTTTGCACATTCTCCTCGTGTCTGCGTGGGTTTCCTCCGGGTGCTCTGGTTTCCTCCCACAGTCCAAAGATGTGCGGGTTAGGTTGATTGGCCAGGTTAAAAAAAAATTGCCCCTGGGATGCGTAGGTTAGAGGGATTAGTGGGTAAAATATGTGGGGGTAGGGCCTGGGTGGGATTGTGGTCGGTGCAGACTCGATGGGCCGAATGGCCTCCTTCTACACTGTAGGGTTTCTATGATTTCTATGAGTAGCATGTTGTAATTTTTTTCCATTTAGATAATCCAATTTTCTATTATTTCCTCCAAAGTGAATAATCTCGCATTTGTCTGTTATACTCCATCTGCCAGATCCTCACCCACTCACTCAGCCTGTCCAAATCTCTCTGCAGACCTTCTACGCCCTCCACACGATTCACTTTTCCACTTATTTTTGTGTCGTCTGCAAACTTTGGTATCCTACACTCAGTCCCCTCCTCCAGATCGTCTATATAAATGGTAAATAGTTGAGGCCCCAGTACCGATCCCTGCGGCATGCCACTAGTTACCATCTGCCAACCAGAAAAGCACCCATTTATTCCGACTCTCTGCTTCCTGTCGGATAGCCAATCCCCAATCCACGCCAACACCCTACCCCCAACTCCGTGTGACCCAATCTTCAGCAACCTTTTGTGAGGCACCTTATCAAACGCCCTTTGGAAATCCAAAAACACTGCATCCACCGGTTCCCCTCCGTCAACCGCACTAGTCACATCTTCATAAAAATCCAACAAGTTCGTCAAACACGACTTTCCCCTCATGAATCCATGCTGCGTCTGCTTAATCGAACCATTCTTATCCAGATGGCCTGCTATTTCTTCTTTAATGATGGATTCCAGCATTTTCCCAACTACAGACGTTAAGCTAACCGGCCTGTAGTTACCCGCCTTTTGTCTACTTCCTTTTTTAAACAGCGGCGTAACATTAGCCGTTTTCCAATCCGCCGGCACTACCCCAGAATCCAACGAACTTTGATAAATAACCACTAACGCATCCGCTATTACCTCTGACATTTCTTTCAGTACCCTGGGAGGCATTCCATCCGGGCCCGGGGACTTGTCCACCTTCAGTCCTAATGAAGCAATGTGACTTCAGAAAGTTTAGTTTTGAATACTTGCATGTTTCTAAGATAGAGATGAGAAGGAATTTCTTCTGAGGGTCATTTGGCTTTGGAATTCTTGTCTAGAGAGAGAAGTGGGGGTCAGGTCCTTGAATATATTCAAGGCTGAGCCAGACATATTTTTGATCTACAAAGGAGTTGATGGTTATGCAGAGTAGACAAGAAGATTACAATCAGATCAGCTATGAAGGGAGGGGTAGTATCTCTCGTAGGCAGATTCACCACTCTTTGGAGTGGCTCATTTTGCATTGACCTTCACCTTAACCCAACTCTCACCTCTGGCTCCTAGTAGTTGTTAGCATGCAACAGTGGTCACACCCTGATCAACTGCTTTGGGTAGGCCAAATCAGGTGATGGGTCTCCAACCCATGGTGACTCGGCGATCTGTATATCCTGGCAGATTAGACTTGCCTACCTGAGGAGGGTCAGCTCAAGAAAATTGGTGCAGATTATTCTTTTGGAATGAGTGTGGAAAAGGAAAACAGCACACAGTTGGTGTAGGCTTTGCTGTCATGGACCATCTTGTCAGTAAATTGATTTGCCTTCCTAAATGTTAGCACCGTCAGACAGACAGTTATTAAATTCCCCCTGCATGGCAACAATCAATTCATCCGTGCATACATCCTTAACCATAATGCACTCTGAAGTCAAGGATAATTTTTTTTGATCTTTCTGATCTCTGCTTGACCTCCCCCTTTTGGCTAATGTGCCAAAGTCAGACAAGCTAATCATTTTTGGTGACTTCATTGCAAGATCACCAGACTTGGGAAAGTGTCATTAAAAACATGGTTGTCAGTCATAACAGCAATGGCCTCCTCTTCCTGAAGAAGTGTGCTGAGCATGAGCTCTTAATCACCGACACAGTTTGTTTTCTGCCTCCCCAGTTGCAGTAAGATGCTCTGAATGCACTCCCATTCTATGCATTTGCATCTAATTGACTGTTCACCAAGCAGAAGCACAAGTAGAATTTGAGTAAAACCATGTGCTGGACCAAACAAAGTCTGACCATTTCAAAGCTAAACAGCAAGATCTACCTGATCAAATCGACACTTGTTGCAGTGCACTTCACCGTTCGAGGCCCTTGGCCTACCTCTTGAGCATCAAGATTGGTTAGATGAAAATAGTAATGGTATCCAGAAACTACTGGAGGGGAAATATTGCATCTACAGAATTTATCACGATGACAGGTCATCACTATCCCAAGCATATTGTCTACTGACACAGCCACAGGACTGCCCCATGTGTTATAATTCAGGTCAGAGTGTTTTATGAAGTCGGCCTGGATCATAAGTTTTTTGCAATTTGAATTTGGCTCGGGTAAGCATGAGGTTTCACTTCAGGTATAATTCAAATGACCCACTTGAGAGCTTTTATCAAACAAAGTTTATTTAATAATACAGTTAACATCGATAGAAAGAAAATTAGCAATAACTTTTACCAATGACAAACAGGAAAAAAACCCATGATATTGTATAAACCTTAACGGTTAAATACAATTCCAACCAAACAAAACCTTTGCCACAGGTTTAGCACAAAATACAAATGCTCACGTGATGTTGGTACTTAGTCCTTTGGTTGGATACTACAGTCCTCTTGATACACACAGGTTTAAAGTCAGAATCGCTTCCCAAAACACCAGAGAGAGAGACTCCAAGTCAGTGCATTAGGCCCAGATTAAAAATAAACACAACCCCATTGAAGCAGCAATAAAAAAGCTTCTAGCGGACAGCTCAGCAAAAATGAAAAAAAACAAAGCTGCTTAACTGCAAAGAACATGATTTTTTAAAAAAACATTTCTTAAAGGCACACTAGCATCACACATGCAAGCTCAAATGCGAAACACTTGGTTGAATCAGAAAGCAGATGAACTTCAGTCAAATGCAGACCGCAAAGACTGGGAAAGATTCTGCAATGCTGTGAAATTTATGGGCTCCAGCTGGTTCATCGCCAATCCTTGGTGCTAAAGAGTCAATGCTGCTTTCAGAAAAAACCCAAATTCTGGAAAGATAGGCACAGCCTTTTAACCACATCCTCACTCTGCCATTATCCATTGACGAAGAAGCATTAAACAGGCAGCCACAGGTCATCGGCTGTTGTTTTCATGACTGTCCCACTCTGTTAGAAATGACAAATACAATCGCGTTCCTGTCTTGTAGCAAAGCTACAAGATTTGATGCTATCCCAGCTGAAATCTACAAAGCAGAAGGTCAATGTCTGGTTAAGAAGCTCACTGAACAATTTCAGTCTTTGTGAGAACAAGGAACCATCCAAAGAGACACAAGTCTTAATAATCCACATACAAGTGGAAAAGAACTTGCCAATCTTGCGACTATCAGAGGAATCTCAAATCTTCGAGGATCCTTCTGAATTGCTTAGTGCAACATTTTGACCAAGGTCTTTCAGGTAGTTTCTGCAGTTTCAGAAAACATTGAGGAACCACTGATATGGTGTTTACAGTTAGATGCTTCCAGGAAACAAGTTAAAAACAGAACATGGACCTCTACACCATATTTGTTGACATAACCAAGACCTTTGATACAGTCGACCATGAGGGCCTTGGAAGTAATGGAGAAATTCGGCTACCCTGAATAATTTATCAAAATGGTTCGACAATTACATGACAGCATGCTCGCATATGCCATGAATAATGGTAGGTCAGTCCAAAGATGTGTACATTAAGTGGATTAGCGATGGTTTTGATTTGATTTATTGTCACGTATTAATATACAGTATTTTCATGCTATACAGACACAGCACATCATAGAGAAGAAAAGGAGAGGGTGCAGAATGTAGTGTTACAGTCATAGGGTGTGGAGAAAGATTGACTTAATGAGGTAGGTCCATTCAAAAGTCTGATGACAGCAGGGATGAAGCTGTTCTTGAGTCGATTGGTATGTGACCTCAGACTTTTGTATCTTCCTAATGGAAGAGAGTATGTCCGGGGTGCATGGGGTCCTTGAGTATGCTGGCTGCTTTTCTGAGGCAGCAGGAAGTGTAGACGGAGTCAGTGGATGGGAGGTTGGTTTGTGTGATGGGCTGAGCTTCGTTCGTAACTCTTTGTAGTTTCTTGCGGTCTTAGACAGAGCAGGAGCCGTACCAAGCTGTGACGCAACCAGAAAGAATGCTTTCTATTGTGCATCTGTAAAGGTTGGTGAGAGTCGTAACGACATGCCAAATTTCCTTCACCTTCTGAGAATGTGATGGGTCTGGGTAAGATGTTCTTTTGGAGAGTCGGGGCAGACTTGATGAGTTGAATGGCTTCCTTATGCACTGTAGGTATTCTATGGTTCTGACCCATTCCTAATAACTAATGAAATTAAGCAGGGCTGTATGCTAGTGGTAAGTGTCCGTGCTTTTTTTCCTGCCATGCTATCCCAATGCTTTCCATGATGGTGATCCTCTGCTTGCTCCAGGAAAACCCTCAAGTTCAAGGTTTTAGTCCATGATTAGAACTCCTCAGCAAATTAGTTCACTTAGTTCAATAGCGCAATCTTTTGAGCTGTGCACGTCAATGCTGAAACATACAAGAATTCCTAGTGTAGCATCACATAAAAATTCCTAGTGATAGCATTTGCCAGATTTTAACCGTCAGTCTGGGAACAAAGAGGTGCAAGTCTATCTAACAAATCAAAAATCTGTAGAGCAATAACCCTACCTACTCCTCTTTACGGATACAAGACTTTGCATGAAGCTGACATACAGTCCAAGAAGTCCAGCTATTTTCTTTTGAGCTGCCTTCACCAGCTCCTAAAGATTGGTTGGCAGGACAAAATACCAGGCATGGCATCCACCCCATATTGGGATGGTCACATTTGAGTTGGTCTGTCATGTGGTCAGAATGTCTGACAACATGCTAAAACAAATGTTCCATGGAGAGCTCGAGTCTGGAGTGCGCTTTCACCATGGGTGAAGAAAGCACTACGAGGACACTGCACTACAAAACTTCAGAGTTTTGAAATTGATTTTGAATCCTGGGAGAAACTCGCTCAGGATCACTGCACCTGGCTCAACCAAATTTTTAAAAAGTGTGGCCTCCTTCGAATGCAAGAGCATATCAGAAGCCAAGCAAAAACGCAAAGAATGGAAATCCTGAGAGCCAAAAACTCGATCATTTGTGGTATCCTGTCTTATTTGCAGCCTGACTTTTTGGGTGCAGATTGGCATTAGCAATCATCTACGTAATCACCAGAATCCTACCAAATACATTTAATTAAGATGGTAATTTTTACCTTAAAGAACAAGCAAGAATGATGTCTTGCAAAAATTAGATATTGAACACTGCAGCCTTGAATAGAAAGGCAAGAGCAGTGTTGCATTCTGTGCACTGATTGCTACCTCTCCCTGGTGGATGATTGTTGAATTGCTTCTCTGCATAATTTTTTTTAAACCTGTAAGTATATTTGGCATAGTGCACTCTACTTTTCTCTGCTACCCACTCTTTCCCCCACTCCCCATGAAATGAATACGAAAACAAAACATATTTTGAAGAAGTTTAGGAACAATGGAACAAATCTTGATCAAATTATTTAAAATTCAACAAATTTAACATGATAGAACTGCAATAAGAAATGTTAATTGCAATTCTTTAATTGTTCTTTAATTCATTAGCATGTCAGTCATCCTGGAATCTCAGGTTTTTTTTTAACCTGAGAATATGTATTTGTTAACTCTTGATAAATGAGTAGAGATCATGACTGGTAGGACACTAGCTTTAACAGCCCACACGGTCTAGATCCTATCCATCATCAGGGTGTCATGTGTACTTCCATTATGTTCTCTTGTAAGCACCCCTCAGGACTTTGCATAGACAATGCCTTATTTAATGTGCTTGTATCTGGCTTGCTTATAAACGTTATAGTGAACCACAGTGTTTCTGACCCCATAATACTGACCAATATGAATTTGTATTAAAGTGAGCTGGGGAGGGGTTGGAATTTATGGCTATTTGTACTTTCTCTTTGCCAATCTCCAAATTTGCATGTTGGTCTAATTCACTTGCAACTCATTCCTAGTGACCCTTGCTGTTGCTAATAATAATTGGTTGTGGGGGGGTGGGCGGGGGGGGGGGGAGACAATAGCTAAATATCTAAATTAGGAAATACAGGTTAGAATGTTTAATTAAATGGAGAAGGTGAAATAGAGGGAAAAGTTAGCATTAAACAAGAGGGTTAGAGACAGCTTGCTCTTCAAATTATTTTTAAACCATCAACAATCATTAAAATCTGAAGGAATTAGACTTGTGTATAAGTGTTTAACTGCCAAAAAGTTTGGTCATATTTAAAACTGGTTACACCATTCAATTGTATGGGAATGGACAAGCTCCAACCTTTTCTTGCCTGCTTGATGCATATTCAGTGAATAAGTACCACAACATCTCCTTCCTTGGATTTGAAAGCTGAGTCTCTCAGCAATGTACTGTTATAGTGAGGCCTCTGAAGGTCAGGACAACTGTTTCCAGATCAACTGTAGTGGATTCTTAGATCATTGAAATTGATGCTCTTCCAGCTGGGTATGTTTTGCTTTTCTTTATCCCTTCTCATAGTTGCTTTATTTTTGGCTAGACTAAAATTTATTGCTTTTGAGAAGGTAGAGGTAAGCTGTTTTTTTTTAAACCACTGCAGTCCCTGTGGTATAAATACACCCAAAGTGCCTTGGTTTGATACAACTCCTTGCTAGGCTACTTCAGAAGGCAGGTAAGAGTCAACCATATTGCTGTATATCTGGAGTCACATGTAGGCCACACTAGGTTTCCTTCCCTAAAGGACATTGAACCCACCTGGTTTTTACGACAATTGACAGTGGTTTTATGGTCATTGTAAGACTTTTAATATATATTTTTATTGAATTCCAATTCCACCAACTCCTGTAGTGGAATTCAAACACTGGTCCCCAGAGCAATACCCTGGGTCTCTGGATTACCAGTCCAGTGACAATGCCACTACACCACCGCCTCCCCAATATGATCACTATTGGTCAGAATTTCTCCCACTGCAACACAGTCCAGTTTCAATTCCCCAGAACTACATACAGCACTCCGTCCTCCTTGGGATAGAAACATACTGGTATTAAGGAAGTTCTCCCGTACACATTTTAGGAACTTTTATCTTTCTTGCCTTTTATTCTTTTTACCTCAGAATCTGCATGAGGGTAATTAAGGTCCCCGACTACTTTTGCTGTATTAGTTTTTGCCTCGATTTGCTCCTCTACTCTCTTTCCTCCTGGCTATTTGGAGATCAAGATAAATACAAGACACAACAGCTCAGAGCTACTCGACTCTAATCAAATAGATTAAATCTTTTGAATCCTTAACATTGTCTCTAATATTATCCTTAATACTGCTACCTTACCTCTGCCCTTTTTCCTTCCTGAGTATATTGTAGCCAGTAATCCCAATCCTGCCAATGTTTAATCTAGGTCTCCATTATAGCAAATATATCATAATCCTGTGTGGCAATTTGCACCTTAATTCATAACCTTATTTGCAACACACCATATTAATAACATACATGCATTCCAACACCATGCTAGTTGGCTTTGCTTTTCTCTGCCACATAATTCCTGCTCTCTTCTTTGCTCTATTGTTGTATGTCCCTCCTGGTTTCTTTTCCACCTTGTCTCCTCTTGCAACAACTTAGTGCCACACCCCCCACCTCTCAAATTGGCTTCACAAAGATATTGGTTCCAATCCTGCTCAGGTGAAACCCATCTGGCCCACCTGGTCCCAGTGTCCCAGGAATCTGAATCCTTCCCTCCTGCCACCACTTGCCCAGCCGTCCTTTCAGCTGTATTATCTTCTGTTTCTATTCGCCAATCATAGAATCCCTACAGTGCAGAAGGAGGCCATTCAGTCCATTGAGCCTGCACCAACACACACCCACACAGACTTTATCCCCAATGCATTTACCGTGCTAATTCCCCTGACACTAATGGGGCAATTTAGCATGGCCAATCCACCTAACCTGCACATCTTTGGAGTGAGGAAGGAAACCAGAGTACCCGGAGGAACCCCACACGGACACGAGGAGAATGTGCAAACTCCACACCGTCACCGGAGGCCAGAATTGAAACCCAGGTCCCTGGTGCTGTGAGGCAGCAGTGCAAACCATTGTCACCATGCTGTCTGTGACACTGCAATATCTAAGTTCCTGACATTGATCTTTTGCTCAATTTCTTTATTAGCTTCATTAGGGAGTATAATTCTTGATCAAAATAGCTTCCTCCCGGTGAAGCCTACCACCGTTTAGATAAGCATTGCACTTCTCAGTGGCAAGATGCACTTCACTGCCTTTATGTAAACAGGAAACCTAACTGGGCCAGCTGATTAAATATGGTGGCTACAAAAGCAGGTCAGATGCTGGAAAATCCACAGCGAGTAACTCATTTTCTGACTCAAGTAAAATACTGCAGATGCTGGAAAATCTCCAGGTCTGACAGCATCTGTGGAGAGAGAACAGTTAGATTTTCCAGCATTTTCTGTTTCACATTGTGACTCTTCTGAAAGCTCTTAATAGGAAGTATTTGGTTCCTTGCACTCCAATAATGCGAATCTTTGCCAGAAAAATATTTAATATTGCAAAGTTGTGCATTGCAAAAGCAATTCTTTGGTGTCGCAAGTCCAAATTATACTGTGATACATCAATAGAAATTTTAAAATTCAGTAGGTGAGTTCTCAAAAATCATGCATGGGATTTATTCTTGCATGGATAATGGGTGTTACTGGCAAAACTAGTATTTGTTGTCCTTGAGAAGGTGGTCATGAGCTGCTGCAGTCTATCTGGCGTAGGTGCTGAACAGGTGTTCCAGGATTTTGATCTAGTTCCAAGTTAAGGTGCTGCTTGGCTTGGAGGGGAACTTGCAAGTGGTGATGTTCCTGTGCATCCTGCTGCTTTTGTACATCTAGATGGTAGAGATTGTGGGTTTGAAAGATGCTGTCGAAAAAGCCTATGTTACACTCTGCCATTGTGCATCAGTGCCAGAGAGGTAAATATAGAACATTACAGTGCAGTACAGGCCCTTCGGCCCTCGATGTTGCCGACCAGTGAAACCAATCTAAAGCCCATCTAACCTACACTATTCCAATATCATCATCTGACAGCACACATGTAATGTGAAGGATCCATAGTTCTTGCCACTGGTGGTACAGTTTCACTAACTCAAAGGGATACAGTTCACTGATGTAAAGTTGACATCAGCATAGCATATTTATTATTCTGATTGAACTTGTCCAAAAGCTGAGACAAGTGATACAAGATCAGTTAATTATTTAGCTACATTAGTATCAAACTCCATCTCCGGAATACTCAAACTATGAATGCTTAACGATTTAAGTGTTTCCCATTGATTTTCTACTTGCTAAGTACATACGTAAACCAGATTTGTATCAAGCCATAAAACCTGATGACATGGTAAGCCTCCTGTTTGCAACGGAAACTTAACTGTGCTATAAACTGTAACTTTGCTTTATAAAAATTCACTTACCTATGTTAATTATTTTGTCCGTTATTAAATCTGCAATGTAATTAATCATGAATGATCTTTGAAAATGCCTTTTAAAAGCCAGATGAACAAAATTGAGGCTGATGGAATAAGGGGGTCAGTTTCAGCTTGGATTTTTTTTTAAAAATTGGTTTCAGAACAGAATACAGCAAGTCATGACAAATTATTATTTTTTGGACTGGAGGTAGACGGTCGTGTTCTCCATCCCCATTTGATGGGCCGAATGGCCTCCAGAGCTGTAATGACTCTATGGCACTATTGCTATTGAATTTTTTTAGTATTTAAAATAATACTTGTGGCAGAAATAAGACTTACGTGGGTTAAAATACAAAGTAATTTTTGTCCTAGTCTAGTAGAGGAATAACAGCACTGTGGGATGGAACTTCTATGTTTGCTGCCCAATGTCTGTAGCATGTGGAGTTAAAACAACTTCCTCTACTTTTCAATGGTTTTGTTGGCCTACCCATACCACTTTTTTCTTCCATGCATGATCCATCTTTAACTGCCTTTTTTACTGTTCGACTGTGTGCCTATGGCTACTAAGAAATATTTAGGGATTGTCCAAGATTCCTTTCTAATAGTCATCTGAGGTGTCATTGCACCTTTGAACCCAAATCCCACAGGCAGATAAACTACTAATATTGTCAGACTCTTCACATTCTTTTTGTGAATGGAAGTAAGGAATTATTGCAATAATTGTCAGATTTTGTGACACGTTAGATTATTTTCATTGGCCAAATCCAGAACAGAAAGATGTTTTTGACATTCCCACTATTATCCAATCATGGAACTTTATAGCATAGAATGAAGAAGCCAGTTGTCCATCTCACCTGTCAGCTGTCAGAGCTGTACATTTAGTCCAATTCCACACACCCTTTAAAATTTTGAATTTTTCAAATGTTTATGGGAGCAGGAATAGGCCATTTGACCCTTCGAGCCTACTCCACCATTCAGTTAAATCATGACCAATCTTATCAGTCCTTGAACATGTTGTCACCTCCCAAATCTGTTCCCACTTTTCCTAGAACTCTTAAGTTTTAATTCTTCCAATTGGGTTTCCGCCCTGCCACACTGTTTAAAATTCCTTGCTTAAAGTTGTAGTTGCTTCCCTGAAAATTGTGACTTGAAGTGAATCATGGATTCCCATGGAAATCAATGTTAAACCTGGTGTTAGGTTCCATTGTAGTTTTCTCTCAATGTGCAGTTTGAAATACTGTACCATACACGTGCAGCACTCTGCATTCCGAGCTGAAGTATCCTGCAACATAAAAGAAATACTTCATAAGCTCAAATTGGATAACACTGTCTTGAGAGTCTTGTTTCTGCGGCAGTCTTTCAGGTTCTGGGTGACTTGCTTCCACTCTGGCTAAAAGCAACTTACTGCGGATGCTGGAATCAGAAACCAAAAGAGAAAATGCTGGAAAATCTCAGCAGGTCTGGCAGCATCTGTAAGGAGAGAAAAGAGCTGACGTTTCGAGCCCAGGTGCCCCCTTGTCAAAGCTTTGAGAATGGATCATCTGGACTCAACATCAGCTCCACTATGGCTTGATGGACTCTTGAGATGGCTGATAAATCCAATCTCTGGACTCTGCCACATGTTGCTTGAAGCTCAGTTGAAGGCTTTCACACTCTGCTGCTTTGACTTTACATATTCCTGATGAAGTCTCTGTTAAGTGCCTTCCCAAATAAACCTTCACCCAATTTGGTCAATCATCGTGAGTTGACCTCTTCAGTGATGCTTTGAGGCCATCCCTAAAGTGTTTCACTGGCAGTGTCTGAGTTATTTGAAGCCTTAAAGTTAATTGGTAGTAATAAAATGATGACAGATTATTACTTGAATGGCTGTAAATTGAGAGAGGTGAATACTCAGCGAGACCTTGGTGTCCTCGTGCATCAGTCGCTGAAAGTAAGGGTGCAGGCACATAGGCAATAAACAAGCTAAATGGTATGTTGCCTTCATTAAGTGAGGATTTGAGTATAGGGATGTTTTGCTGCAGTTGTATAGGGCATTGGTGAGGCCACACCTGGAGTATTGTGTGCAGTTTTGGTGTCCTTATCTGAGGAAGGATGTCCTTGCTATAGAGTTAGTAAGTTAAATTTATTTTTAGTCGCAGCTAGGCTTGCAATAACACTGCAATGAAGTTACAATGAAAATCCCCTAGTCA
The DNA here is from genome assembly GCF_964213995.1 of Mustelus asterias. Lineage (NCBI taxonomy): Eukaryota > Metazoa > Chordata > Chondrichthyes > Carcharhiniformes > Triakidae > Mustelus > Mustelus asterias. Next base: position 87,144,811 of record NC_135808.1, on the reverse strand, counting down.
CTACACTTCGCCTGTTCAGGTACACTGAGGGAGAATTTAGCATAGCTAATGCACCTAACCAGCAGCATGACTTTCAGACAGTGGGAGGAAACCGGAGCACCGAGACAGACACTGGAGAACATGCAGACTCCATATAGACAGTGACCCAAGCCAGGAAGCAAACCTGGGTCCCTGGCATTGAGGCAGCAGTGCTAACCACTGTGCCACCATGCTGCCCGAGGGAGTACAGCAAAGGTTTACCAGGCTGATTCCTGGGATGGCAGGTCTGTCATATGAGGAGAGATTAAGTCGGTTAGGATCACATTCACTGGAGTTTAGAAGAGTGAGAGGGAATCTTATAGAAACTTATAAAATTCTAACAGGATTAGACAGGGTAGATTCAGAAACAATGTTCCCAATGGTGGGGGAGTCTAAAATTAGGGGTAAACCTTTTAGAACTGAGGTGGGGAGAAATTTCTTCGCCCAGAGGGTGCTGAATGTGTGGAATTCACTACCACGGAATATGTAGTTGAGGCCAAAACATCATCTGATTTCAAGAAGAAATTAGATTTAGCTCTCGGGGCTAAAGGGATATTGATTGATTCAAAGAGGAATCAGGATATTGAATTCAATGAGCAAAATGAATGGCGGAGCAGGCTCGAATGGTTGAATCCTGTTTCTAGTTATGTTTAATCCTTGCCTGCTCATATGGCTCTCTCTGCTTTTAAAATGGCTTTTACTTCACCTACTGCAGACTTGAAAAAGGCCAGATTTGGGGGAGTTTTAATCAGATGAGTGCAGGGTTAGCTCCTGAAGGATACACCTTGTATTTCTCACCCAAACAAGTCCCAAGATAAGGAAAGCAATGCCTGTGTACTGTCGCAAATACCTCTTGTGCAAGAACATTGGCAATGACATGCAATGATGTAACAACAGAAATCGCGAGTCCGAGAAACGGGCCTTGAAAAAGAAACTACTTTAAAATGAAACCATGTTAAGCTGTGTGATTTGAAGTGAGGACTTGCTGTAGTACCAAAACAGTTCTTAAAGTCACAACTCACATCCTTTGACTGTGACAAAGTGTAATAACTTGGGAAGCCTGACTGGAAAGGTATTTATTGTTAAACACAAAATAAAGCTACTACTTTGTGGCATGCATACACAAGTCCCAACTTTTTATTTAAACAATTCATCCAAATACATTATAATTTCACAATGATAAATTATTAAAACAACAAGGTAACATGTCAACAGCAAATATCCTGTTAATACAGCAGCAAACAACCTCCCTTCCAATGAAAATGGAGCCCATTGTAAGTTAAGTTATGTCACCTTCTGGGGTTTCACCATCTGGAGTTTTGCTATCTGGGGTGTCATCTTCTAGGACAAAAGTCCCAACTGGAACAGCAGTTCTCAGCCAGGGCAACAGTTCTGCAGACACTTCCCAGTGTCTACTTTATAAAAGGCTCAGGTGACTAGTTCCACATGGGCAGGCCATTTCCTGTTACCAAGGGAACACGTATTCAACAAACCCCATAGGGAGATCAATTAGAGATTTCCCCATGAAACTCATGGGGGTTATCTCACAGGTTAATTCCTCTTCTCAACCTGTCTGCAGTCTTTACCATAATTGATCTCACCATCCTCCTCCAACACCTCTCCATTGGTATCCAGCTGGGTGGGACTTCTCGCATTTGGTTCCATTCTTATTTATCTGCTTATAGCTAGAGATCACTTGTAATGGTTTCTCTTCTTGTTCCTGCATAGCTACCTCTGTTTCCCAAAGTTCGACCCCTTGCCTACTCCTATTCCTAATCTACATGTTGCTCCTCGGCATCATCAGAAGGCATGGCATTTCACATGTATGCTGCTGACACCTATCTCTATCTCGTTGACACCTCTCTCTACCTCGCTACCACTTTTCCTGATGATTCCACTGTTGCTAAATTATCAAACTGCTTATCTGACATCCAGTACTGGATAAGTAGAAATTTCCCTTGATTTAAACATTAGGGAGAAAGAAGCCATTGTTTTTGGTCACTGCTCCAAACTGTTCCCTAACTAACGATTCCATACTTCTCCCTGGGAGCAATCTGAGATGAAACCAGCCTGTTGCCATGTTTGATCCTGAGATCAGCTTCCAACCTAGTCATACCATAAGTCTTTTTCCACCTTTCTATAATATCTCTCGACTTTGCATCTGTCTCATTATTTACTGCAAAAAATGCTTATTCGTGCCTGTGATACCTCAAGACTCAACTGTTCCAATGTGCTCCTGGCTGGTCTCCCATCTTCAACAGCCCATAAACCTGAGGTCATCCAAAACTGTTTTATTTGTATCTTAACTCTCAAAAGTCCTGTCTCCCTCTCACACTTGAGTTTACTGGCCTAAATTGGCTCCTGATCATTCAATATCTTGATTTTAAAATTCTCATCCTTGTTTTCAAATCCCTCTCTGGCCTTGTCCTCTACCTTTGTAATCTCTTCCAACTCCACAACCCTCTGTGATATCTGTGGTCATCTCATTCTGCCTCTTGTATATTCCCAATCATTTCTCCACTATTAGTGCCGCAGGTTCCACCTAAACTCGGCTGGGGCCACATTAAATTGCCTCAGTCCCAAGTTCTGAAATTCTCTCCCTCGCCCTCTATGCTCTTTACTCACTTTCCTCCTTAAGACACTTATTAAAACCTACATCTTTGACCAACCTTGTGGTCATCTGACCCAATATCTCCTTATGGGTTGTGTCATTTTGTTTTTAATGCTCCTGTCAATGGGTTGGGATGTTTCATTTTGTTAAAGGTGCCAGATAAATGTTATCTATCTCAGCTCCATCTTCTCACATTTGTTGGAAATGCTTTGTGTATTTGTATATAGTGCCATTAGACTTTATCTTTTCTGCTAATGTCATCTTAGTCACTAATGCCCCATTCCTGACCCAATCAGTTTATTTTTTACCAAAAATGCATCTCTACAGCTGTGACATTTCTTTTACTGCCTTTGAACTTGCTTTTTCTTGAATGCTCCAACAGCATACCCCTTCATGAAGTCTGTCGATTGCTGTAGTTATTTAATTCGCCAGAAAGGTGGTTCCAGCAGAGTTTAAGTGAAGCCTGTCCAAGCTGAACAGCTCATTTCCCCAGTACCATGCCAGTCTTCCATGAAGCGAGACTCCTGTCTCTCACCACTCTGAGTCACATATTATCTATTTATCCCTATGCCAAATTATGCTTGGCTCCAGAACAATGCAGATATTATTACCTTTTGAGATTGTTTTAATTTTGACTCTAACTCTTCTAAATCTCTCAGCAGAACCATGTTCCTAGTTCTCATGTTATTGGTTCCTTTGTGGGCCGCGTCAACTGGATCCACCCCTAATTTCAAGTTCTCCTCCAGTTGCAAGATGTCATCGCCTATGGCACTGGGCAGGCAATACAACATTGAAACGTGCGGTTCTCTTCCCCATCTATACAGTCTCCCTACCACATTTATTTTCACCCTCCTTGCTTGAATAGCCTCTTGTACTCTGGTGCCATGGTCAGTTATTCATTCACCCTGCAGGCATTGTCTGCATCCACACAGGTTGTAAGAACATTGCACCTGTTGGATAAGGGCAAAGGCTGAGGCTTCTTCTGGACTGCACCTGGGGTTCCTTTCTCTGACCTACTGACAGTTGCACACTTTTTTGTCTCTGATCGTTAACTGGACTTATCCCACAGCCTAACCTGAAGGGTGTGACTGCTTCCTGAAGTTTGCAGGTACTCCCTTTTGATACCCTTTGCACCTCCAGATGTATAAGTCAACCAAAGTTCCTTGAGATCCAAACACTACCGACATGGTTGTCTGGAGTCGCAGTGCTCTCCACAAACTCCCATATGCTGCAGTGCAGCACGCCATTGGCGTTACCATCCCTATGTAACCCTAGGTAATTAAAATTAAATCAAAATTGGAGGTTCCTTTTTAGACTGTTCTGATTCCTACTCTTACTCTACCCTACGCCTTGTCTTTTGTTTATCAATTCCTTTTTATTTACTTGACCCTTATTTGACAGATTTTAATTTAATGAAAACTCAGAACCCTTTTAATATTTTAACCCTCTATTTAGCTAATTAGTCTGATTATCATAATTAGATTTGCTGTTTAAGTTATACACCTTGAACTGGTTATAAAATAAGTTAATAACTTTGCCTTTACCTTCTTGCATCACTTTTTCAGATTTAGAAATTTTTATTTAGGGTTTTCCCGTATTTGTTTTCTAGCCTCTCGGCTGCTTCTCCCATGCTTTACGGCTGTCTTAAAACTAATGGAATCGGCTTTACTAACTTAAATGAGTAACAGTCTTCTGTATACATAAAAAGAAATAATCTGGACCTCTTCCTTCATTGTTCAGATATCAGCCACATTTATGCCTGCTAGTTATTGACTTGTTGAGCAGTACAATTGGTATATCACTATATATACCTGATGAAGAACTATTAGGTTTTTTATTCACTTGGGGATATGGGCGTCATTGCCTAGACCTGCATTTATTGCCCATCCTGAGTTGCCCTTCAGAATGTGGTGATGAGCTGCCTCCTTAAACCCCTGCAGTCCCTGAGGTATAGGTACACCCACAGTGCTATTCGGGAGGGAATTCCAGGATTTTGACAATGAAGGAATGGCAACATATTATCAAGTCAGAGTGGTGAGTGACTTGGAGGGGAGCCTCCAGGTGGTCGTGTTCCTAGGTTTCTATTGCTTTTATCCTTCTAGACCAGGGGTCTCCAAACTACGGCCCGCGAGCCACATCCGGCCCACAGCGGGTCACATCCGGCCCGGATAAAATTTTATTCATTCATTTTATAGAACTGATTTTTTTTCTTTGGCTCGCGAAGATGTGTAGAATATACGATGTGGCCCTCGTACTGAAGAGTTGGAGACTACCATTCTAGATGGTAGTGATTTAAGGGTTTGGAAGGTGCTGCCCAAAGAACTTTGAGTTCCTGCAGTACATCTTGTAGATGGTACACATGGCTGCCAATGTTTGTCAGTGGTGCAAGAATTGAATGTTTGTGGAAGGGGTAGCAAATCAAGTAGGCTTCCTTGTCCTGGATGGTGTCCGGCTTCTTGAGTGTTAACTTTTTTTGTTCTCGTGAACAGAGCCCTAGTTTCACTGCAGATAGGAATTTTCAGACGGTGTGAGCTCAGCATTTTTGGGCATGCATTGAAAACCTTGTAGATCAAAAAGGGCACAACAGTATCAATGCTGTTTTAAGATCTACAGGGAAGCATGGTGAAGCCAGGTTCACTGAAGATAAACGTCAGAATAGAACACCATTGAATTCATACAGTATTGATACTAAGCTGTTAGTAAATGAAGAAATTATTGGAAAAGGTTTCTCCATTTTAGGAACAAAAACGGAATCCCTCTAAATTCGAATACTGCCTTGGCCTGACGCACTTAACTGAGATACTGTTAATAGAGCATATTATCTCTTGCTGCCTGCTGTTATTTAATCTTAAATCTTCAAGATTTTAAATTAAAATCATATAATTAAACTTGAAACTTTACATTCAGAAGTTGTGTAGCCTGTGCACTATGGTTTGTAACCACTCCAGCAATATCATCACTGTGTAAACAATGTATAAAGTTCAGCTATCTCTGTCCCAGTTCTGTGATCGAATTTTCGGCAACAAACGGTCTTCCTGTGCGCACTTCCTACATATTGTCTTTTTGTTGCTTATTGTGAACAAGGATCAAGTGCAGTAAGATGGCTTGTTCAAAGCAGAGAAAAAGTGTGTTTATCTGACTATGCCACTAACCAGAGATGAGGCAGTCACAGTTTAGCAAGTTAAGATTCTGGGATGTTCACTAAAAACATTGTTCAATACTCTTCATGTAAATTTCACCATTAATGGGAATTTTAAAAATGTTAACGTATAAATCATAAAAATTAGTTGATAGCCTAATATTTTTGTGGTTAGATGCTATTGGTCATATAAAGTTGAAGTATATGCAATTTGCAATAGACATGTCGTATCAAATTCGAAAGTTTTGCTAGCAAGTTTAAAATGACTTAATTATTTATGTTACAAAAATCTAAATCGTAATTGAACTCTTTGATTATGGTATCCCACATGTTAAAATTAATAGAAGAAAAAAAACCTATCCTCTGATTTTCATTGGCTAAATGAGCATATAAGCATACAGATTTGTTGAATACAAGTCCGAAAAGAGATCTCAAACCACGAGCAATCTTAAAAGCCTGCAATTTCAACCAATTAGTTGTTCTTTCCAGTAATTCAGGCTGCCATTTTGTTTCTCCCACCTGGGCTGTGTAAATTAGATTTATGAGGGGTGGCGTGGCGGCACAGTGGTTAGCACTGCTGCCTCATAGCTCCAAGGACCCAGGTTCAATTCTGTCTTTGGGTCATTGTCTGTGTGGAGTTTGCACATTTTCCCCATATCTGCGTGGGTTTCCTCCGGGTGCTCCAGCTTCCTCCCACACTCCAAAGATGTGCAGGTTAGGTGGATAGAAACACAGAAAAACTACAGCACAAACAGGCTCTTCGGCCCACAAGTTGTGCCGAACACATCCCTACCTTCTAGACCTACCTATAACCCTCCATCCTATTAAGCTCCATGTACTCATCCAGGAGTCTCTTAAAAGACCCTATTGAGTTCGCCTCCACCACCACTGATGGCAGCCGATTCCACTCGCCCACCACCCTCTGTGTGAAAAACGTACCCCTAACATCTCCCCAGTATCTACCCCCCAGCACCCTAAACCTGTGTCCTCTCGTAGCAGATATTTCCACCCTGGGAAAAAGCCTCTGAGAGTCCACCCGATCTATGCCTCTCAACATCTTATACACCTCTATTAGGTCTCCTCTCATCCTTCGTCTCTCCAAGGAGAAAAGACCGAGCTCCCTCAGCCTATCCTCATAAGGCATGCCACTCAATCCAGGCAACGTCCTTGTAAATCTCCTCTGCACCCTTTCAATCTTTTCCACATCCTTTCTGCAATGAGGTGACCAGAACTGAGCACAGTACTCCAAGTGGGGTCTGACGAGGGTCTTATATAGCTGCATCATTATCCCCGGACTCCTAAATTCAATCCCTCGATTGATAAAGGCCAGCACACCATACGTCTTCTTAACCACCTCCTCCACCTGCGGGGCCGATTTTAGAGTCCTATGGACCCGGACCCCAAGGTCCTTCTGATCCTCTACAGTACTAACAGTCTTTCCCTTTATATTGTACTCCTTCACCCCATTTGACCGACCAAAATGGACCACGACACATTTATCTGGGTTGAAGTCCATCTGCCACTTGTCCGCCCAGTCTTGCATCTGATCTATGTCCCTCTGTAACTTCTGACATCCCTCCAGACTATTCACAACCCCACCAACCTTCGTGTCGTCGGCAAACTTACCAACCTATCTCTCCACTTCCTCATCCAGGTCATCTATGAAAATGACAAACAGCAAGGGTCCCAGAACAGATCCCTGGGGGGCACCATTGGTGACTGACCTCCATTTAGAAAAAGACCCATCTATACCCACCCTCTGCCTCCTTTGGGCAAGCCAGTTCTGGATCCACCGGGCAGCAGCCCCTTGGATCCCATGCCCTCTCACTTTTTCTAGAAGCCTTGCATGGGGTACCTTATCGAACGCCTTGCTAAAATCCATATAAACCACATCTACCGCCTTCCCTTCGTCAATGTGTTTAGTCACATTTTCGAAGAACTCCACCAGGCTCGTACAGCACGATCTGCCCTTGACAAAGCCATGCTGAGTATTCTTGAGTATACTAAACCTCTCTAAATGCTCATATATCCTGTCCCTCAGGATCTTCTCCATCAGTTTACCAACCACTGAGGTTAGACTCACCGGTCGGTAATTACCTGGGCTATCCCTATTCCCCTTCTTGAAAATAGGAACCACATCCGCAATCCTCCGGCACCTCTCCCGTCTCCATCGACGACGCAATGATCATCGCCAGAGGCTCTGCAATCTCTTCCCTCGCCTCCCACAGTAACCTGGGGTACATCCCATCCGGACCCGGCGACTTATCTATCTTGATGCCATTCAAAGATTCCAGCACAACCTCTGGCCATGCTAAAGTGCCCCTTAGTGTCAGGGGGACTGGCAGGGTAAATACGTGGGGTTATGGGGATAGGGCCTGTTTGGGATTGTTGTCGGTGCAGACTCGATGAGCCAAATGGTCTCCTGCACTGTAGGGATTCTATGATTAAGTTTAAATCCATTTATTTTTATTCTTTATTGAGAACTGAGCATTGCTAGCAAGGCCAGCATTTGTTGCTCATCCCTGATTGTCCTTGAGAAGGTGGTTGTGCCTACTTAAACTACTGCAGTCCCTTTTGATAGCCAAGTGCACCACAGTGCTGCTTGGATATTGACCCAGCAACAGTGAAAGAGCTGCAGTATATTTCCAGGCCAGGATGGTGATTTTGGTTTTTTGATTTATTATCACATGTATTAGTATACAGTGAAAAGTTTTGTTTTTTGCACACTATACAGACAAAGCATACCATACGTAACGAAAGAGAGGAGAGGGTGCAGAATGTGGTGTGACAGTCATAGGTAGGGTGTAGAGAAAGATCGACTTAATGCAAGGTAAGTCCATTCAAAAGTCTGGCAGCAGGGAAGAAGCTGTTCTTGAGTCGGTTGGTACATGTCCTCTGACTTTTGTATCTTTTTCCCGATGGAAAAAGGTGGAAGAGAGTATGTCTGGAGTGCATGGGGTCTTTGATTATGTTGGCTGCTTTTCTGAGACAGCGGGAAGTGTAGACAGAGTCAATGGATGGGAGGTTGGTTTGCATTTGCTGGGCTTTGTTCACAACCCTTTGTAGTTTCTTGTGGTCTTGGACAGAGCAGGAGCCATACCAAGCTGTGATACAACCGGAAAGAATGTTTTCTATGGTGCATCTGTAAAAGTTGGTGAGTTGTAGCAGACATGCCAAATTTCCTTAGTCTTCTGAGAAAGGAGAGTTGTTGGTGAGCTTTCCTAACTATAGTGTCCGCATGGAGGGACCAGGCCAGTTTGGTGGCCTGGACACCTAGAAACTTGAAGCTCCTGACCATTTCCACTTTGTCCCCGTTGGTGTAGATAGGGGTCCTCCACAATGCTTCCTGAAGTCAATGACTATCTCTTTTGTTTTGTTGACACTGAGGGAGAGATTATCATTGCACCAGTTCACCAGATTCTTTTTCTTTTTCCTGTACTCCCATCTCATCATTGTTTGAGATCCAACCCACTACGGTGGTGTCATCAGCAAACTTGAAAATCAAGTTGGTGTGTGGCTTGAAGGGAAAATTTTTGGGTGGTGGTGTTCCAATCCGTCTGCTGCCTTTGTCCTTCTAGGTGGTAGAGGTTGTGGGTTTGGATGATGTTGTCGAAACAGCCTTGGTGAATTGCTGCTGTGTATCTTGTAGACGGTACACATTGCAGCCACTATGCAAGGATGGTAGGAATGAATGGGATGCTATCAAGCAAACTGCTTTGTCCTGGATGATGTTGAGCTTGTGTTATTGGAACTGCACTCATCCAGGCAAGTGGGCAGCATTCCATCACACTCCTGACCTGTGCCATGTAGATGGTGGACAGGTTACCTGCTGCAGAATTCCCAGTCTCTAATCTGCTCTTGTAGCCACAATATTTATGTGGCTATTTTAGTTAAGTCTCTGGTCAGTGGTAACCCCAGGGTGAGTGTCTGGAAGAGTGCAACTCCAACAGCACTTGAGCTCAGCACCATCCAGGACAAAGCAGCTTGCTTGATTCACACCTCATCTACCTCCTTAAACAACCACTCCCTCCACCACTGAAGCACATTGGCCCACTTAGAAAGACAAGGGCAACAAACACACAGGAATCCCACAACCTGCAAGTTTCCCTCCAAGCACACCCCATCCTATAGTGGTCAAGAGAATTTCCTTGATCGGTACTTATCCAGCCCTGCAAGAAAGGCGGTATTGCTGGATCTGGGGAATGATGTGGATCAAATGTCACTAGAGGAACATTTAGGGAACACATTTTGTATTATCGTTAGGGTTTAGATTAGCTATGGAAGTTATGATAAACCTTTAAATCACTGGTTCAGTCTCAACTGGAATACTGTGTACTCGCGAGAATGGTTCTAGGGATAAGGAACTTGAATCATGTGGATGGATTCTAGATGTGGATGAATTCTCCTTGGAGCAGAGAAGGTTGAGAGATTTGATGTGTTAAAAATAGTGATAGGTCCAGACATAGCAGACAGAAAAAGTTCCCATTTGCAGAAGTATTGAGAACCAAAGTGCGTACATTTAAGGTGATTTTAAAAAAGGACAAAAGGCAACATGATAAATTTTTTTACATACAAGTGCTTAGGATCTGGAATGCACTACCTGATTGTGTAGTGGAGACAGATTCAATCGTGGCTTTCAAAGTGGAATTGGATAAACACCTTTGAAGGTGAATGGGTCTAGCTAAATTGCACTTGCCAATAAAGTTGAAATGTATACCATTTTAGGTTGATTTTTGTTCTTTCGTGAATTACACCTTCCCCCAATTAAATGCTGAAATTTTTTTAAAGTGAAGCAAGTTTTTATTTTCAATCTGTATTTGTAGATTTTCGAAAAGGAGTGGCGAAACTTCCATGTATACATAGAAAATAGGTGCAGGAGTAGACCATTCGGACTTTGGAGCCTGCACCACCATTCAATGTGATCATGGCTGATCATGCACTTTCAGTATCCCACTCCTGCTTTCTCTGCATACCCCTTGATCCCTTTAGCCACAAGGGCCACGTCCAGCTCCCTCTTGAAAATATTTAACGAACTGGCCCCAGATATGGTATATTGGTGCTTTGTTTTTGAGATTAATGTGTGTATCATTGTCTGTTTATAATCTATGCATAATACTATGACAACCTTTTGATATTGAACTTAATGTGCTGTAATAACCAACAAATTTCATCAATAGAAGTAAAACACTGCACTTGTTGGAATGGAGGTGGTGTGTCCCTGATTAAAAAGATGCTATATTTTTCGCAAAGTGCCAGAGGAACTATTAACAAATTACAAGGCTAATGAGTTCCAATATCTATTACTATATAAAATGGCATGTCATTCCACAGAATTTCAGCATAGCCTCCAGCAACTGACCAGGTGCCAAAGCTCAAAACTATTTTGGATTAAAGTGAGTTACCTTTCAGACAGTGTGAACCTGACCAGAAATAAGGTGGTGCAGAACTGCATATCTTTCATGTTCTGGCCTCCATTTGCATTCCTGTGGTCAGTTTTGGTGGTGATACTATTGACGAGCTTCAGGTACATAAACACCAATGATGGGTAGTTAGTGGGCAGGAAATTACATGCTCTTGCTGGAAGATTGCAAGCTTATAACCTAAATGCATATCTGGAACAAGTGCAAAAATCGTGCGTGTGCTTTGGGTCTCCGGGATATATGACTGCGGTTCCCAGTTCTCCTAGAATTCCTAGGAATCTTCTGAATCTCCTCGGGGAACTTCAGATGTAACTCTGTGGTAAGATATAACCATGCAGCAGCAGTAATGTATTGGATGATAAATATAAACAGTTGGTTATGCCAGAGGTGAAACAACCTGCTGGTTGGAAGGCTAGCTCGTGTGATGTGCTGTGATTTAATTATCGAAATCTACTTTGAGAATCTGAAAGATAAGCCCATCAGCCAGCTCTGCATGTGTGCTTGCTGATTTTGCAGCACAATAATCCACCATGTGGCAACTCCAGGGTTATATGTAGCAGAGTCCCAGTGATTGAATCACAATGGCTATTGGTACTTTTTATACAAATGTTCAAACCATTGTATTAGAGGTCTAGAATCTTACAACAGCAACAGGTTTACTTTCCAGATTTTAGGAATGCTTGGACAGAACCATGAAAAAGAGCTTCATTAATTTTATTGGTGATGTTTTTAATCAGCGGTAATGTTGAGGCAGAGCCCAGTCGCAGTGGCATGTTTTCAAAAAATCTTATTCAGCTCTTTTATACACCTGAGCCGCCGGCCACCCCGGGTCTCTGGGCCAGTAGCTAAATTGCTCCTATTGCACTGAAAAGTTTTTTTTTGTCGGTTATTGGAATATTCTTTGAACATTGAAATGACACCACAACCCAATAAAATACTTTCCCCCTCCAGGGGTGGGTGATACTGCGAGTAAGTGGGATAAAAAACAACACCCCTCAGTTCCTTTCCCAATCAAATATATTCCAGTATTTTTAAAAATCTTGCATTATTGTTTGGAAATATATCAAGTTATTCTGACAGTTGTTCAATATCATGTAACTTACCTCTATACTCTTGCAATAGTTACATGTTTAAAGTAAATAGGATACAAAACTTATCTGTATTTGATTTTACAAGTAATATTTATCCTTATTTTAAATAACCTATTTTTGTACTGTATTTCATAAGTGATTAACATGTTAAAATTTCAATGTTCACGATAACAAATGGAATTAAAGTTTGGATATCAAAAAGTTAGATCATTATTATAATCTATATCTTAGAAACCACACATGGTTACAGTGGTCCAAATGTTGCACCTCCAGGTGGTGCTATGAGCATAAAGTTTTGTAAAAATGCAAACTGCAGCAACAAATCGTGAATCCATTTTGGAGCCTTGTAAGAGAAAATGTTTAATATTTCTTCAAAACAATCTGCACCCTGTCTTTTTATTTCACCCTTCTACAATGAACAAATACACAGCACCCTAAAATTTCAATGTCTTAACTGAGCAAGATTTTGATCCAGACCAGTCATAATAATCAGTGGTGAAAAACCTGCCACATGTGGCCCACCTATTGAGTTGGCCACTGAGACATTTGTTGACTATTGCCCATGCGCAAGTTTGCCACATTCTGCTGATTTCCACTTGCGTAGTTTTCTTCCTACAGGTATGACAGTTCCAAGATGGCGCCGGAGTGAGGCGACTTCTTGCAAGCTGTGCCCAGCATACCTTCTAATTCTATATTTTACTCTTGTTCTATGCTTCAAAAACTTCATTCTAACTCTTTTACATTCTGCACTCTCTCGTTTCCTTCTCTATAAACGGTATGTTTTGTCTGTATAGCACGCAAGAAACAATACTTTTGTTAATGCATGTGACAATAATAAATCAAATCAAAGACTGAAGTGATATGCACTTAAAGCAAGGGCATGTGAGGTGCATGGTATTGACTGAAAACCATTTCTCCAAAGGGTAAATTTCTTCTGTTTTACCATGAAGTTGATAGTTCTATTATATAAATGATTAGGCATAAATCTCGTTACAGAACACTCGGCATGTATTTATTCCTATTCATGGGATCGTGGTTAGTGAACAAACCTGATTTCAATCTTGCAGTCCACTAAGGTTATGGAGTGCCACTCAATAGCCTAG